>NC_044406.1:71138689-71441719 GCF_006542625.1 Nomascus leucogenys | reverse complement strand
TCAATTCCTCACCAGCATCTTTTGTTTCCTGACTTTTTAATGATCGCCATTCTAACTGGCATGAGATGGTATCTCATTGCGGTTTTGATTTGCATTTCTCTAATGACCATTGATGATGAGCTTTTTCTCACATGTTTTTTGGCCACATAAATGTCTTCTTTTGATAAGTGTCTGTTATTATATTTCACCTACTTTTTGATGTTTTTTTTTTTCTAGTAAATTTGTTTAAGTTTCTTGTAGATTCTAGATATTAGCCCTTTGTCAGATGGATAGATGGCAAAACTTTTCTCCCATTCTGTAGGTGGCCTGTTCACTCTGATGATAGGTTTTTTTTTTTTTTTCTTGCTGTGCAGAAGCTCTTTAGTTTAATTGGATCCCATTTGTCAATTTTGGCTTCTGTTGCAATTGCTTCCAGTGTTTTAGTCATGAAGTCTTTGCCCATGCCTATGTCCTGAATGGTATTGCCTAGGTTTTCTTCTAGGGTTTTTATGGCTTTAGGTTTTCTGTTTAAGTCTTTAATCCATCTTGAGTTAATTTTTGTGTAAGGCATAAGGAAGGGGTCCAGTTTCAGTTTTCTGCATATGGCTAACCAGTATTTTCAGCTCCATTTATTCAGTAGGGAATCCTTTCCCCATTACTTGTTTTGCTAGACTTGTTGAAGATCAGATGGTTGTAGATGTGTGGTGTTATTTCTGAGGCCTCTGTTCTGTTCCATTCATCTATATATTTGTTTTGGCACCAGAACCATGCTGTTTTGGTTATTGGAGCCTTGTAGTATAGTTTGAAGTCAGGTATCATAATGCCTCCAGCTTTGTTCTTTTTGCTTAGGATTGTCTTGGTTATATGGGCACTTTTTGGTTCCACATAAAATTTAAAGTAGTTTTTTCTAATTCCATGAAGAAAGTCAATGATACCTTGATGGGAGTAGCATTTAATTTATAAATTACTTAGAGCAGTATGGCCATTGTTATGATATTGATTCTTCCTATCCATGAGAATGGAATGTTTTTCCATTTGTTTGTGTCCTCTCTTATTTTCTTGAGCAGTGGTTTGTAGTTTTCCTTGAAGAGGTCCTTCACATCCCTTAGGAGTTGTATTTCTAAATATTTTACTCTCTTTGTAGCAATTTTGAATGGGAGTTCACTCATGGTTTGGCTCTCTGCTTGTCTATTGTTGGTGTATAGGAATGCTTGTGATTCTTGCACATGGATTTTGTATCCTGAGACTTTGTTGAAGTTGTTTGTCAGCTTAAGGAATTTTGAGGCTGAGACAATGGGGTTTTCTAAATATACAATCGTGTCATCTGCAAACAGAGACAATTTGACTTCCTCTTTTCTCTTCATATACCCTTTATTTCTTTCTCTTGCCTGACTTCCCTGGCCAGAACTTCCAATACTATGTTGAATAGGAGTGGTGAGAGAGGGCATCCTCGTCTTGTGCTGGTTTTCAAAGGAAATGCTTCCAGATTTTGCCCATTCAGTATGATATTGGCTATGGGTTTGTCATAAATAGCTCTTATTATTTTGAGATATGTTCCATCAATATTTAGTTTATTGGAAGTTTTTAGCATGAAAGGTTGTTGAATTTTGTTAAAGGCCCTTTCTGTATCTATTGAGATAATCATGTGGTTTTGTCATTGGTTCTGTTTATGTGATGGATTACATTTATTGATTTGCGTATGTCAAACCAGCCTTCCATCCCTGGGATGCAAGGCTTAATCTTGTCCACCTGTTAAGTTAGTTTACAGTTCATCCACAAGGACTCAAATATAAGAGCATGGAGTCCTTCTCAGGTTTTATTGAATTAGCTTTAACAAGTCATATGCTGCATAATGACATTTCAGTTAATTCATATATGAAGGTGGTCCCATAAAATTATAGTAGCCTAGTTTTTTATGATATTCATATATCTAAACTACCCACCATTGTGTTACAATTTTTTACAGTATTCAGTACAGTAAAATTCTATACAAGTTTTTAGCCTAAGAGCAATAGACTATATCACACAGCCTAGGTATGTAGTAGGTGCCACCATCTAGGATTGTGTAAGCACACTGTATGATATTCATACAACAAAATCACCTAACAACAAATTTCTCAGAAAATATTTCCATTGTTGAGCAACAGATGACTGTATCTTTGTAATATTTTGTGTTTAAAATTATTTCAAAATTATACAAAAAATTAAAATGGACAAAATACTCGAACATACATTTCACCTAAGAAGATACAGAGGTGGCAAATAAGCAAAATTAAATACATTTATCTTCATTAGTCACCAGTGAAATGCAATTAAAACAATTATGAGATATTACTAAACACTTATTAGAATGGCTGAAGTAAAAATGTAAAAATTGGCTGCACACAGTGGCTCAGGCCTCTAATCCCAGTACTTTGGGAGGCTGAAGCTGGCGGATCACAAGGCCAGAAGTTTGAGACCAGCCTGGCCAACATTGTGAAACCCCTTCTCTACTGAAAATACAAAAAGTTAGCTGGGCATGGTGGTGGGTGTCTATAATTCCAGCTACTTAGGGGAGCTGAGGCAGAAGAATCGCTTGAACCCAGGAGGCAGTGGTTGCAGTAAGCCGATATCGGGCCACTGCACTCCAGCCCAGGCGACAGTGTGAGATTCTTTCTTAAAAAAAAAATAATAATAATAAGTGACAATACTAAGTGCTGGTCAGATTCTAGATCAACTGTAACTCTCATATATTGCAGTTTAAAAGCAAAATTTCACAACCACTCTGTAATTTTCGAGTTTGTTATAAAATTGAACTTGTACTTGCCACATGACCAGCAATCAAATTTCCTTTACATTTACCCCATAGATATTAAAACTAACGTTTACTAAAAGCATATTTATAAATTTCAGTATAAGCTTTATTCATAACAGCTCCAAACTGAGAACAACACAGATGTTCTTCGTGGGTGAATGTTTAAACAAACTGTGGTATATCCACACATGAAATAAAAATACATGAAATACTGATACACGCAAAAACTTTAATGAATTTTAAAGGCATTATGCCGATAATAATAAATCACAAAATGTTATATACTACATGATTCAATTTATATGACATTCTGCAAAAGATAAAGCTATAGACATGATAAACACACCAATGCTTATCAGTATTATGATTGGTGTGAATAGGATTATAAAGAGCCAGCATCAAGGAGTTCTTTGAATGTGGTGGAATTGTTCTGTATTCTAACTGGTGTTGGTTTTATGAAACCACATGTGTTAAAATGCATAGAACTACATGATTAAAATGTGCATTTTATTTATATAATTTAAAATATAAATATTTAAAATTGAAGACGTGAATAACTGTGTGGAAAACTACATAGTGCGCCTGAAATAAAAGAAGACCAAATAAATGGAAAACATATAACATTTATCAATTGAAAGACTCAAATGTATTAAGATTACACTTTTCATGAAACTTGTCTATGTGGTCAGTGCAGTCACAGTCAATATCCTAACAGGCTTTCGTTTTAATAAATAGGAATTTGCGTGTTTATTCTAAAATTTATATAAACCAAAAATTCAGACTCCCAAAAAATTTCAAAAAAGGAAAATAAAGTTAAGTAATGATACTTAATAAAAAGACTCAGTATAAAAGTACATTAATCAAGACAATGAGCTCTTTACATAAGAATATATAAATAAATACATGCAAGAGAATAGAACATTTAATAATATGCCACCACAAATAGTTACAAAATTATTAAAAGTGCCAAAATGTTCAATTGAGAAAAAATACTGTCAATATTGGTGCTCAAATACTAGGCATGTGTATGTAAAAATATGAGTCTTGATTCCTATCTCATATTACACAAAATAATTAAGTTGAAATTCATCAGAGACGTGCACCTAAAAACATCTAGACATTGAACAGAAGACCCAAACTTTCAGTTATAAGATGAACAAGTTCTAGGGATATAATGTACAGGATGTGTGGTGATGTGTGTGTTAATTAGTTTAATTGTGACAAGCATTACACAATGCATATGTATATCAGATCATAACATCGTACATCATGAATGTATGAAACTTTTATTTGTTAATTAAATATTTCAAAATAAGTGCTTAAAATGATTTTTTAAAAGCTTCTGGAAAAAAATGGGAGAATATCTTTAAAACATTTGGTAGCAAAAGTCTGTTAGGACAGACAAATTATTGTCTATAAAAAATTGTATTTCATGATAATTTAATTGTAGTTCTGCTTTTAGCCCTTTGAGGAATTGTCATAATGCTTTCCGCAATGGTTGAACTAATTTACAGTCCCACAAACAGTGTATAAGTGTTCCTTTTTCTCCTCAATCTCGCCATCATCTGTTGTTTTTTGACTTTTAATAATAGCCATTCTGACTGGTGTGAGATGGTATCTCATCATGGTTTTGACTTGCATTTCTCAACTGATCAGTGATATTAAGCTTTTTATCATATGCTTGTTGGCTTCATGTATATCTTCTTTTGAGAAGTGCCTGTTCATGTCCTTTGCCCACTTTCTAAAGGGGTTGTTTGTTTTTCTTTTGTAAATTTGTTGATTCCTTATAGATGCTGGATATTAGACCTTTGTCAAATACATACTTTTCAAATATTTGCTCCCCTTCTGTAAGTGGTCTGTTTATTCTGCTGCTAGTTTCTTTTGCTATGCAGTTCTTTAGTTTAATTAGACCCTACTTGTCAATTTTTGCTTTTGTAATGATTGCTTTTGGTGTCTTTGTCATGAAATATTTGCCTGTTCCTATGTCCAGCATGGTATTACCTAGGTTGTTTTCCAGTGATTTTATGGTTTTGGGTTTTACATTTAAGTCTCTCATCCATCTTGAGTTGATTTTTGCATATGGTGTAAGAAAGGGGTCCAGCTCCAATCTTCTGCATATGGCTAGCCAGTTATCCCAGCACCATTTATTGAACAGGGAATCTTTCCCTTATTGCTTATTTTTTGTCAGCTTTGCAGAAGATCAGATGGGTGTAAGTGGGTGGCCTTATTTCTGGGCTCTCTATTGTGTTCCATTTGTCTATATGTTTGTATTTGTACCAGTACCATGACATTTTGGTTGCTGTAGCCTTGTAGTATAGTTAGAAGTCAGGTAACGTGACCCCTCCAGCTTTGTTCTTTTTACTTAGAATTGCCTTGGCTATATGAGGTTTGGAGATTTTTTTTTTACTCCATGTGAATTTTAAAATAGTTTTTTGTAGTTCTTCTAGTTCTATGAAGAATGTCATTGGTAGTTTGATCGGAATAGCATTGAATCTGTGCATTGTTTTGGGAAGTATAGACATTTTGGTGATATTGATTCTTTCTATCCATGAGCGAGGATAATTTTTCCATTTGTTTGTGTCTTCTCTACTTTCTCTGAGGTGTGTTTTGTAATTCTCATTGTAGAGATCTTTCACCTCCTTGGTGAGCTGTATTCTTAGGTATTTTATTTTTTGTGGCAATTGTGAATGGGGTTGCCTTTCTGATATGGCTCTTGGTTTGGCTGTTGTTGGTGTATAGGAATGCTAGTAATTTTTGTAAATTGATATTGTATCTTGCAAGTTTGCTGAAGCTCTTTATTAGCTGGAGAAGCTATTGGGTTGAGACTATGGGGTTTCCTAGCTATAGAATCATGTCGTCTGTAAACAAGGATAGTTTAACTTTCTTTCTTTCCATTTAGATACTCTTTATTTCTTTCTCTTGCCTGATTGATCTGGCTAGGACTTTCAATACTATGTTGAATAGAAGTGATAAAAGTGGGCATCTTTGCCTTGTGCTGATTTTCAAGAATGCTTCCAGCTTTTTCCCATTCAGTATAATGTTGGCTGTGGGTTTGTCATAGATGTCTTTTATTATTTTGAGGTACAGTCCTGTAATACCTACTTTATTGAGAGTTTTGAACATGAAGGGCATTGAATTTTATTGAAAGCCTTTTCTAAGTCTATTGAGATAATCATGTGGATTTTGTCTTGTGTTCTGTTTATGTGATAAATCACATTTATTAATTTGCATATGTTGAACCAACCTTGCATCCTGGGATGAAGTCTACTTAATCAAAACTACTATTAACAAGCTTAGTGCCACAAAAATTATAAAAAGAAACTACATACTGGAAAAAGTATTTTCAATGAATATATATGAAAAAAGAATTGTATTCAGAATATATAAATGTGTATACATACCCTTAAAAATCAATAATATAAAGACAAACAACCCAGTAAAAATGTGCATAAGACATTAACAAAATCTTCATAAAGAATATTTATGAATAACCAAGGAACACATTAAAGGTTACTCAACATCATTAATCATCAGACCAATGTAAATTAAAACCACAGTGGGATGCCATCATACACTTATTATCTAACAAATAAATAAATAAAATGAATTTTATGGCACCAAATTTTGGTGAGGATTACGAACTCATAAATCTCTCGTTATTTTGATGGTGGATGTGTAATACTGTCCAACCACTTTTAAAAGTTAGGCAGATCCTTGTAAAGTCAAATATATCCTTAGTTTATGCATTTGCATTTCTAGGTACATGTGTATATATATATATACATATACGAATGTTCATAGGAAAACCCAAAGCATTTGCACTTCTATGTACAAACATGAATGAAAATCGTGTATCTACAAATGTTTATTGCAGGTTTATATATAATATACTCAAACCGAAATGTACCCAACTACCTATCAACAGGAAAGCAGACAAACCAAATATTGTATATTCATACAATGGAATTCTACTCCGAAATTGAAAAAAAAATGAACTAGTAGAGCATACAACATGGATCAACTGTAGAAGCTCTTTTTTAAAGAAAAAACAGACATAAATTCATACATACTGCAATTTTTCCAGTTATATTAAGTTAAATTACAGGAAAAGCTAATCTCTAATCATAGGAATTAGAAATGTTGCCTATGCTGTTTAGGGTTTGGAAGGTAGGGCAATGGTAACAGGTGTATACATTTATAGAAACTCATCAAAATATACACTTAAGATCTGTGCATTTCGCTATATGTAAGTATATGTAACTCTTACCTGAATTTAAAAAGAGTGAAGACAACATGAGTCTTTCAAGGTAGAGGACAGGAGGTATGATAAATCATTTTTATAAAAAGATAGACTGGAAAATTATGCTATTTTAAGGCCATAGATAAACATAGAAGTTTTCATATAAGAAAGCGTCCTGGTCAGATTTATGTCATAGAAGGCCAATCTGGTTGCAATGTACAGGGTATGAGAGAAAAATAAAGCCTACATGCATGCACACGCATACACACACACATACACACAAACAATCAGAACTAATAAATTAATTCAGTAAAGTAGCAGGATACAAAATCAAAATACAAAGATCAGTTGCATTTCTCATCACCAATAATGACCTATCCAGAAAAGATGTCAAGAAAACAATCCTACCTGTGAGAGCACCAAAAAGAGTAAAATCCTTAAAAATAAATGTAACCAAGGAAGTGAAAAGTCCCTATACTGAAAACTATAAAACACTGATTAAAGAAATGGAAGAAAGCACTAATAAATAGAAAGACACCACGTATTCATAGATTAGAAAAATTAATATTGTTAAAATGTCTATACTACCCAAAGTAATATAGATATTTAGGTTCAATGCAATCTCCATAAAAATTCCTCAGCATTTTACAAATAAATAGAAAAAATACAATTCTAAAGTTGTATTTGTATGGGACCACAAGAGGTTCTGAATAGCCAAAACAATCTGGAGAAAGAAAAACAAAGTTGCATGCATCACACTACGTGATTTCAAATTACAATATAAGGCTATAGTAATAAAAACAGCATGATATTGGGTTAAAGCAGAGACATAGACCAATGCAACAGAATGGAGAATCCAAAAATAAACCCGAGCATATACTGTCAACTAATCTCTGACAAGACCTCAGAGAAGACATAATGGGGTAAGGATAGTCTCCTTCATAGATGCTGTTAGGAAAATTGAAAGTTCATGTGGAAAAGAATAAAATGACATTTTACACAATACAAAAAAAATAAGCTAATAGAGAATTGAAGACCTAAATTTATGACTTGAAACCATAAATATTCAAGAAAAAATTATAAGATGAAAACTCCTTGATACTGGCCTTCACAATGATTTTTTGAATAACATAGCAGAATAACATAGCAGATAAAGAAAAGCAAAAATAAAAAATGGGACTACATCAAAGTAAAAAGCTTCTTCACAGCAAAGGAAAAATCAACAAAGTGAAAAGGCAGCCTATGGACTGGGAGAAAATATTGGCAAACTGTATATATGATAAGAGCTTAATATTCAAAATATATGAGGAACTCACACAACTCAAAAAATCAAATAACACAATTTAAAAATGGGCAAAGAATCTGAATAAACATTTAGAAAAAGAATACACACAAAAGGCCCGCAGGTATATATTAATAAAATGGTGCCGAACATCACTTATCTCAGAGAAAGTGAAAAAACCACAATGACATATCACCCAACCTGTCAGGGTAGCTATTTTCAAAAAGATAATAGATAGTAAATGTTGTCAACTTTCTGGAGAAAAAGAAACACTTGTACACTGTTGGTGACTATGTAAATCAGTACAGCCATTATTAAAAACAACATGGAGTTTCCCGAAAAATAAAAAATTGAACTACCATATGACTTAGCACTTACTCTCCTTGGTATATATGCAAAGGAAATGAAATTGAAAGCTCACAGAGATATCTGTGGTTACATGTTGAATGCAGCATTATTCACAATAAACCAATATGTGAAAATAAGTGTTAATCCATGGATGATTGGATAAAGATATTTTGGTATATATATAATATGTATATATGCATACGCAATTATTCTATATAATAGGAGAATATTTGCGTGTATAAGTACATATTGTAGAAATATATTGGAATATTATTCAGCCCTAAAAATTTCATTCTGCCATTTGCAAAAACATAGATGAATCTGAAGAACATGATGCTATGTAAAATAAGCTAAACACAGAAATAAAAATAATGCATGATTTCATTTTATTTGAAATATAAAAAGAAAACAGTTGAATATATAGAAAAATAAAATAGAATGGTGGTTTCCAAGGATGGGGAGAGAAAGAAAGTTGGGAAATGTATGTCAAAGATACAATCCTATAGTTATGTAGAATGAATAAGTATAAAGAGCTAATGTACAGCAGAAGTATCTTAATTGATAATACTGTATATTGAAAAATTGCTAAGAAAATTAGTTGATAATATTGTATATTGAAATTTGCTAGATTTTAGGTACTCTTAACTTCCACCCTCAAAAAGTAACTGTGAAAGTTGAGGGATATACTATTTTCTTACCTGTAGCAATCTCTTCACTATGTGTATATATATATTGAAATATCATGCTGTACATCTTGGATATATACAATAATAAGAAATAAATAAAGAGATAATATACTAAAAAATAAGGGCATGCATAAAAAAGGGAATCAAAATGCCAAAATAATAGTCCATTGAAGCACAACATTAAGGGAACAAGAATGGCACTTTACATTACAGATAATAAAGATGGACTCGGTTCCTCAGTTACTTAAGACACAGAATCTATAGTATTTGGTGACAAACTGAAAAACGGAAATGAGGAAAGAAAAGAAGTCAGGGATTGCCTTGATATTTCTTACTCGATAGATAGTGTAGATGATAAGATATACACCATAAGAAGGGTTTGAAGTTTGTTTTTCTAGAAGGGAGGGCAGTGTAGAATGGTAGACAATGACATACTTTATAACATGATGATTTTGAAATACCTGAATGAAATCGATAAAGAGATGCTCAGTGTGTTGTTTGGGAATATGAGTTAATTGCTCCAGAGAGAACAAGTGGATTATGATAAATCATTTGCTATTTGTGACCACATCAATGGCATTTTAAAGCATGTGTATGACTGAGAGCAACCAACATAGTGAGAAGATAATCAAGAATTGAAACTTTAGGGTATACTTTTAGTAATGAAAAACGGGACATGTCACTGAAAGAGGGAAATTAAAAACAGGTACACAGAGAAAAAGAACCAGGAAAAATTATGTCATAGAAGTCAAGAGAAGCATACATTTCAAAGAGAATGTAGTGAACAATATCACATACGACAGTGATATCTAGGAGGAAAACTAGAAAGAAGATAGAACCACTGAAAGAGCCAAGAAACAGCCCAGTAAAAATGAGCACACCAAACACCCAGATATTGGTGATATCATTTTTGACCAGAAGAACCAGGGGTCCTTGGATAAATGGATGATTACAGTGTCAATGATAGGTGAAAGAGTGGTTTAAAAATGATAAAGCTGTCACAAGGACACAATAGCCAGATTGAAGAGGGGTCGCCATGGTGAAACCTGGAAAAATTTGAGTGCCAAAATAATTAAATATGGTGACAAATTATAAACCACTTAAAACATATTAATTAATAACTTCATATCTATAGTAAATAACTTAATAAGTGGCAAGGGTGGGAAATGACTCATAATAAAATGTATATGTTGACTGACAAGTATACAAGAAAATCTGGAGTTGAGAAATAATATTTTTGTAACCATAATTATAAAAATTGGATCAGAAAAGAATCGCAAATAATATTGAATCTAAAAGAAAATTTTGATGAGAAGTAGGATATTTACATTGTCTAAAATGTGTCCCCAAAGATTGCTATTAGTTGCAATCAAGAGAAAGGAATCACAGTAATTATATAGTGAAGAAATTGCACATCGCTTTGACCAAGTTGTCAAAAGTAACATTACTAACAAGAGACAGATGGACATTGTAGACCTGCAGGTGTGAAATCCTGAGACAGATACACCATCCCCCATGGATTATCCTGGACAAGAATGCATATTCTGAATCTCAAGGAACTTCTCAGGCAAACACTAAATTAGGAACATTCTATTAACCTTCAAATATATTGGCTTACTGAAGCACTATGGAAAATTATGAAGATGCTCTAGATTTTTTAAAAAAGGCTAAAATGTGTGGACAACTAAATTCAATACTTGACCATACTGGATCCTATACTGCAGAAGAAAAAAGTGATGAAACAGATATTATTGGGCTAACTAACAAAATTGGAATACAAACAGTAGATTAAACTATTTTATCTACCTCACATTATACTGAAGTTGATTACTGTATGATCTTTATGTAAGAATACATCCCTGTTGATAGGAAATACGCACTAAAGTATTTAGTGGTAAAGGACTAGAAAGAGGGAAATGTTTACAACTGAAAAATGTAGGTGACATTATGTGAATGTACTTTGTAATTTTCTTGTGACTTTAAGGTTGAAATTATTTACATGTAAGAAGACTTGAAAAGAGGATAGTAGTTTTAGAAAAAAAAATCTGAGAGCTGTTAAATTTTGTTAGAGCTGTTAAATTCCTGTGAGTGGTGGGGCTGCCAGTATATAAAGAGAGTGGGTTCAGAAAAGTGGTAATAGTGCTAACACTGGCATTTAGTAGGTGTACCCTAGAATGCAACAGCAAAAAAAGAAAACTCGTTTGAAGTGACTTTTTTTTTCTCTTAAAGTTCTGGAATACATGTGCAGGTTTGTTACATAGGTATACACATGCCATGGTGGTCTGCTGCAGTCATCAACCAGTCATCAACATTAGGTATTTCTCCTAATGCTATCTCTCCCCTACTCACCCACCCCCTGACAGGCCCTGATGTGTGATATTCCCCTCCCTGTGTCCATGTGTTCTCACTGTTCAACTCCCACTTAGGAGTGAGAACATGCAGTGTTTGGTTTTCTGTTCCTGTGTTAGTTTGCAGAGAATGATGGTTTCCAGCATTATCCATGTCCCTACAAAGGACATGAACTCATCCTTTTTTATGGCTGCATAGTATTCCATGGTGTATGTGTGCCATATTTTCTTTATCCAGTCTATCATTGATGGGCATTTGGATTGGTTCCGAGTCTTTGCTACTGTGAACAGTACTGCAATAAACATATGTGTCCATGTGTCTTTGTAGTAGAATGATTTATAATCTTTTGGGTATATACCCAGTAATGAGATTGCTGAGCCAAATGATATTTCTGGTTCTAGATCCTTGAGGAATCACCACACTCTCTTCCACAATAGGTAACCTAATTTGCAATCTCGCCGACAGCGTAAAAGCCTTCCTATTTCTCCACATCCTCTTCAGCATCTGTTGTTTCCTGATTTTTAATGATCGTCATTCTAACTGGTGTGAGATGGTATCTCATTGTGGTTTTGATTTGCATTTCTCTAAGGACCAGCGACGATGAGCTTTTTTTCATGTTTGTTGGCTGCAAAAATGTCTTCTTTTCTGGCTAGGGCAATCAGGCAGGCGAAGGAAATAAAGGGTATTCAATTAGGAAAAGAGGAAGTCAAATTGTCCCTGTTTGCAGATGACGTGATTGTATATCTAGAAAACCCCATCATCTCAGCCCAAAATCTCCTTAAGCTGATAAGCAACTTCAGCAAAGTCTCAGGATACAAAATCAATGTGCAAAAATCTCAAGCATTCTTATATACCAATAACAGACAAACAGAGAGCCAAATCAGGAGTGAATTCCCATTCACAATTGCTTCAAAGACAATAAAATACCTAGGAATCCAACTTACAAGGGATGTGAAGGACCTCTTCAAGGAGAACTACAAACCACTGCTCAATGAAATAAAAGAGGATACAAACAAATGGAATAACATTCCATGCTCATGGGCTGGAAGAATCAATATCATGAAAATGGCCATACTGCCCAAGGTAATTTGTAGATTCAATGCCATCCCCATCAAGCTACCAATGACTTTCTTCACAGAATTGGAAAAAACTACTTTAAAGTTCATATGGAACCAAAAAAGAGCCTGCATCGCCAAGTCAATCCTAAGCCAAAAGAACAAAGCTGGAGGCATCACGCTACCTGACTTCAAATTATACTACAAGGCTACAGTGACCGAAATAGCATGGTAATAGTACCAAAACAGTGATACAGACCAATGGAACAGAACAGAGCCCTCAGAAATAATGCCGCATATCTACAACCATCAGATCTTTGACAAACCTGACAAAAACAAGCAATGGGGAAAGGATTCCCTATTTAATAAATGGTGCTGGAAAAACTGGTTAGCCATATGTAGAAAGCTGAAACTGGATCTCTTCCTTACACCTTATACAAAAATTAAGTCAAGATGGATTAAAGACTTAAATCTAAGACCTAAAACCATAAAATCCCTAGAAGAAAACCTAGGCAATACCATTCAGGACATAGGCATGGGCAAGGACTTCATGTCTAAAACATCAAAAGCAATGGCAACAAAAGCCAAAATTGACAAATGGGATCTAATTAAACTAAAGAGCTTCTGCATAGCAAAAGAAACTATCATCAGAGTGAACAGGCAACCTACAGAATGGGAGAAAATGTTTGCAATCTACTCATCTGATAAAGGGCTAGTATCCAGAATCTACAATGAACTCAAACAAATTTACAAGAAAAAAACAAACAACCCCATCAAAATGTGGGCAAAGGATATGAACAGACAATTCTCAGAAGAAGACATTTATGCAACCAAAAATGCTCATTATCACTGGCCATCAGAGAAATGCAAATCAAAACCACAGTGAAATATCATCTCACACCAGTTAGAATGGCGATTATTAAAAAGTCAGGAAACAACATGTGCTGGAGAGCATGTGGAGAAATAGGAACACTTTTACACTGTTGGTGGGACTGTAAACTAGTTCAACCATTGTGGAAGTCAGTGTGGCGATTCCTCAGGGATCTAGAACTAGACATACCATTTGACCCAGCCATCCCATTACTGGGTATATACCCAAAGGATTACAAATCATGCTGCCATAAAGACACATGCACACATATGTTTATTGTGGCACTATTCACAATAGCAAAGACTTGGAACCAAGCCAAATGTCCAACAATGATAGACTGGATTAAGAAAATGTGGCACATATACACCATGGAATACTATGCAGCCATAAAAAATGATGAGTTCATGTCCTTCGTAGGGACATGGATGAAACTGGAAACCATTACTCTCAGCAAACTATCGCAAGGACAAAAAACCAAACACCGCATGTTCTCACTCATAGGTGGGAATTGAACAATGAGAACACATGGACACAGGAAGGGGAACATCACACACCGAGCCCTGTTGTGTGGTGGGGGGAGGGGGGAGGGATAGCATTGGGAGATACACCTAACGTTAAATAACAAGTTAACGGGTGCAGCACACCAATATGGCACATGTATACATATGTAACCTGCACGTTGTGCACATGTACCCTAAAACGTAAAGTATAATAAAAAAAAGTCTTCTTTTGAGAAGTGTCTGTTCATATCCTTCACTCACTTTTTGATGGGGTAGTTTGTTTTTTCTCATAAATTTGTCTAAGTTCTATGTAGCTTCTGGATTTTAACACTTTGTCAGATGGATAGATTGCAAAAATCTTCTCCCATGAAAGAACTAGAGAAGCAAGAGCAAACAAATTCAAAAGCTAGCAGAAGACAAGAAATAACTAAGACCAGAGCAGAACTGAAGGAGATAGAGACAAGAAAAACCCTTCAAAAAAATCAATGAATCCAGAAGCTACTTTTTTGAAAAGATTAACAAAACAGACCGCTAGCCAGATTAATAAAGAAGAAAAAAGAGAATAACGAAATAGACACAATAAAAAATAATAAGTGGGATATCACCACTTATGCCACAGAAATACAAACTACCATCAGAGAATACTATAAACCCATCTATGGAAATAAACTAGAAAACCTAGAAGAAATAGATAAATTACTGAACACATACACCCTCCCAAGACTAAACCAGGAAGAAGTCGAATCCCTGAATAGACCAATAACAAGTTCTGAAGTTGAGTCAGTAATTAATAGCCTACCAACAAAAAAAAGACCAGGACCAGATGGATTCACAGCCAAATTCTTCCAGAGGTACAAAGAAGAGCTGGTACCACTCCTTCTGAAACTATTCCAAACTATAGAAAAAGAGGGAATCCTCCCTAACTCATTTTATGAGGCCAGCATCATCCTGATACCAAAACCTGGCAGAGACACAACAACAACAAAAAAGATAATTTCAGGCCAATATCCCTGATGAACATCAATGTGAAAAACTCAATAAAATACTGGCAAACCAAACCCAGCACCACATCCAAAAGCTTATCCACCACGACCAAGTGGGCTTCATCCCTGGGATGCAAGGCTGGTTCAACATACGCAAATCAATAAATGTAATCCATCGTATAAACAGAACCAATGACAAAAACCACATTATTATCTGAATAGATGCAGAAAAGGCCTTCAATAAAATTCAACTCCCCTTCATGCTGAAGTGATTTCTTAAAAGTCCCTTCTTTAGGTTAGTCTGACCAGTTTCCTCTCTCTTGGCTGTAAGGTCTATTGATCTGATAGGTTTGTTACTAAGAAATGTAACTTTGTATCTGCTTTCATATCTACACTTCTCCTGTTTCCTCCTCCATTCAGCAAAAGGTACAGAGAATAATGCCTCTCAAATAAGGCCCCTGACCACCTAAACGTAGACTACTGGTCCCAACTCTAGCTCTACTAACTTCCGGTTTCTGAGATTTATTCCCAGTAATCTGCAATTGCAAACAAGCACTCCAGGCTACTCTTATGTACCCCAAAGTTTGAAAACATTTCTAGGGTAGGTGATAGTGCTTCAAATCACTTTAGTTGCAAGATATTTCTTACTATAAAAAAATAAGCTATTTGTTCTCATTGCAGCTATTTAAACTTGTTTTCAGAGCATCAAGTAGTGTTTCTTAAAATGTGATAAAAACGCTAACAGCATCAGAAACATCTTGGGGTGTCTTGAAAAATAAATACCTAAATTTCGCTCTAGACTTAGTGTCAGCCAAAATATCTGGCATTGAAAGCTAGTGATCTGAAATTTAATTTCTTAAAATCTAATATTCTAGAACCGCTCTTGTGGACTTTTTTCTACAATACTATGGTTTAAGATAATTCAATTCACTTAGGCCTGATTATTTGTGTTGCGTGTTCATGATTAGATTTCTGGCCATGCAAATGACTCCTGGAAAAACCTTTCTTATAATAACTACAGGACTTAAGCCTTGCAATAAAATGAACAGTTTTCATAGCACACTATACTTTATAAATGTGAGCTGTAAAACTGTAAAACTAAACCATCAAAAAAAATTGGCTTTTCATTAGTTTCCTTATATTTTTACCTACACATTTTTAAAAATTGACACTATGCTGCATAATAATTAGAGGTAGAGAAAAATAAAAAGCCATAACCAGCAAGATAAGCTTTCTTTTAAGGACCGTTGTGAAGCACATGGCAAAAAAACCATGGAAGAACAGTTGGCCCACCTCTCTGTAACTTCAAATAAGTCACTGTAGTGGTTCTGTCACTTATATACTTACAAACAGCTCAATTTAATAGACTGGTCCAGGAAGCGTTTACCAAAACCTCCTATGGCTTCTGTTAAGATTTGAATTTTTAAAACTGATTTATGACTGCCAGATTAGACATAAGAAGGGATTTTTCATGGGATCTGAAGCTTTTGTTTGCTGACTTTATAGACAAACATAAATTCTACTGCAAATTGCATCAACCATTTTCTAGTTGATTTGCACTAAGTAAGCAGTTAGATCTCCACATGGCCAATGTGATTACAGTGATAATTTTGGTCTACAACAAACGAATTGGATTGAGCATGAGTTAAATGTAATTGATTTCCTGGTTATCAGATATTCCAAAGGACACTATAAAAATAACATAACCAGTTATTTTCTTCCTAAGGCAATATTGACAAAAAATTAAACTTTGAAAAAGTGTGTGTATGCTCATAATCATTTATACATATTTTACCCATACAATTTGTTTCTACATTAAATAATTTATACCAGCCAGAAACAAAAGTAAAAACTCTTAACTAGTCAAAAAAATAAATCCCTAGTCCTAAACTGGAATTAAGCAGAAAATATTGGAGTAGGTTGCACATAGACACTTATCCTTAAGCACTCCTTTTTCTCAAAATAGTCTACAAAAATAAAACCCTGGAGAAAAAGTGGCAATTGTGAATAACCTCCCTATATAATTAGTTATAAAGTAAACCTCAAAAATTTAAAGGGATTGTGACTTATTTAGCCACACTAGAAGTAGACCGAAGGGAACCCACACAGTTGGTATGTATTGGCTGACCATAGCTCAGGGGAAAGGGGCTTCTCTTATAGATGTTTTACTTCTCATGACGCTAAAGACTTTTCTGAAAACATGAGTGGTTGAGATCCATTAGTATGATGAGAAAATTTTGTGAAACAGAAAAAGTCAGTTTAAGAAACAGCAAGATAACAGTAGCAGGCAATTTGATTTTTAATCTTGAATAGTTACAAATAGTTATCAATTGTTTTGCATCTATGTCAGCATTGGGTATGGGTAGATAGTATGTCAATGATCAAGCCAAGGAGATGGCCCTGGAAAGGGCAGATACACCCCTAGGGATAACAGACAAGCAGTCAGTAGGGTACACATGGATGCCTGGCATAAGAGCAGGCCCGGAGTGTGCAGCAAATGGTAAGCAAGCATCACAATGGTGAAAACTACAGTAGTTCAGCAGTCAAGGCAGACAGGAGAATTAGAGGCAAAGGAATCATAGAATCCGAGTTGTGGCAGGGACCTAAAAACAACCTCTATTGGTATTACCTACTACCTTCACTATAAAGTGAAGAATAAAGCAGAACTGAAGCCCACAGATAGAAAGTAACTTGTCTAGGGTCACATAGCAAATTGGAAAGGTGACTGCAATCCATATATTTTGTTTCTCAGGCCAGTGCTATTGTCAACACATGACACTATTTTCTATAGTTGACTAAAACGTAATTTTGCTCAATGCCTACTGTGTACAAACACACCGTGCTAGATTACAAAAGGAGTGTCAAGAAATCAAAAGTAAGTACAATAAGCCAGCACAGTCAATAATAGCTAATTGCTCATATTTGTTGAGCATGCATCATTTGTTAGGCACTGAGCTAATTGCTTGACATACCTAGTATTATTTAATCTTCACAAATACCCAATATGTATGGGTATTTGTTATACATATTGTATGTATTACATATGCACAACAAATACCCAATATGTATGGGTATTTGTTATACATATTGTATGTATTACATATGCACAACAAATACCCAATATGTATGGGTATTTGTTATACATATTGTATGTATTACATATGCACACATAATAGTCCCATTCCACAGATGGGAGAAATTGAGGCTTAGGGAAGAAAAGTAATTTTCCCTTGACTACATTGCTAATCAATGCTGAAGCTGGGCTTGTGAGGCTTCCTGACTTTCTATCCTTAACACCTAACTTCCTTTTTATTCTAAGTTAACCCCTACTACTGCAAATAGGTTATTCTGTGGCTCCTAGTGTAGAAGATTAAAACTAGAGTCTGCGACTGAGAAGAAATGGTACCAGTAGGCACAGGGGCAAAGAGCAGGAGCTTCCAATGAGTAAACCCTGACACTATATGAAGTGAATTCTGTATGAAATACCTTTGTTTAAAAGTTGTTACTTTTTTACTATTGAAGATAATATATACTTAGAGTAGAAAATGTCAAATATGCGGAAAGGTGCATAGATAACATATCCTTGAAATCCGTAATAATCTCAGCACATAGATGTAGAAGTGAAAGTCGTTATCACTGTATAATTCTTTTCCAGTGTGTGTGAGTGTATCTAAAAATGCACAAATGTGTATATGACCTTGATTTATTATTTTTAAACCCAGAAGTACATATATTGTTTTATAACTTTTACATAACAATATGAGCATTTTCTGTATCTGCAAATATTCAACACCATGATTTTAATAACTCTAGTGTTTTATTATATTAATATATCTTACTTTATTTAATTAATTCTTCTATTGTAAATATTTAGGTTGTTTATAGGTCTTTTGTGTGATTTTAAAAACCTGGGGTTGTTGGTATATTTCTGATCACTTTGTTTCTTTTTTTTACAATTATACTTTAAGTTCTGGGATACATGTGCAGAACATGCAGGTTTGTTACATAGATATAGACGTGCTATGGTGGTTTGTTGCACCCATCAACCCATCATCTACATTAGGTATTTCTGCTAATGCTAAAGCTCCCCTAGCCCCCCACCCCCCAACAGATGCCAGTGTATGATGTTCCCCTCCCTGTGTCTATGTGTTCTTATTGTTCAACTCCCACTTATGAGTGAGAACATGCGGTGTTTGGTTTTCTGTTCCTGTGTTAGTTTGCTGAGAATGTTGGTTTCCAGCTTCATCCATGTCCCTGCAAAGGACATGAACTCATCCTTTTTTATGGCTGCATAGTATTCCATTGTGTATAAATGCCACATTTTCTTTATCCATTCTATCATTGATGAACATTTGGGTTGGTTCCAAGTCTTTGTTATTGTGAACAGTGCTGCAGTAAAAATATGTGTATATGTGTCTTTGTTTCTATTTCTCTACATCCTCTCCAGCATCTATTGTTTCCTGACTTTTTAATGTTCACCATTCTAACTGGTGTGAGATGGTATCTCGTTGTGGTTTTGATTTGCATTTCTCTAATGACCAGTGATGATGAGCTTTTTTTCATGTTTGTTGGCCACATAAATGTCTTGTTTTTAGAAGTGTCTGTTTATATCCTTTGTCCACTTTTTGATGGGATTGTTTCTTTTTTTCTTGTAAATTTGTTTAAGTTCTTTGTAGATTCTGGACATTAGCCTTTTGTCAAATGAATAGATTGCAAAAATTTTCTCCCATTCTGTAGGATCCTGTTCATTCTGATGATAGCTTCTTTTGCTGTGCAGAAGCTCTTTAATTTAATTAGATCCCATTTGTCAATTTTGGCTTTTGTTGCCATTGCTTTTGGTGTTTCTGTCATGAAGTCTTTGCCCATGCCTATGCCCTGAATGGCATTGCTTAGATTTTCTTCTAGGGTTTTTATGATTTTACATCTTACATTAAAGTCTTTAATGCATCTTGAGTTAATTTTTGAATAAGGTGTTAGGAAGTGGTCCAGCTTCAGTTTTCTGCATATGGCTAGCCAGTTTTCCCAACACCATTTATTAAATAGAAAATTGTTTCCCCATTGCTAGTTTTTGTCAGGTTTATTAAAGATCAGATGGTTGTAGATGTGTGCTGTTATTTCTGAGGACTCTGTTCTGTTCCATTGGTCTATATATCTGTTTTGGTACCAGTATCATGCTGCTTTGGTTACTGTAGCCTTGTAGTATAGTTTGAAGTCAGGTAGCGTGATGCCTCCAGCTTTGTTCTTTTTGCTTAGGATTGTCTTGGCTATACGGGCTATTTTTTGGTTCCATATGAAATTTAAAGTAGATTTTTCTAATTCTGTGAAGAAAGTCATTGGTAGCTTGATGGGGATAGCATTGAATCTATGAATTACTTTGCCAAATATGGCCATTTTCAAGATATTGATTAAAGCAGGAAAGATCTAAAATCGACACCCTAACATCACAATTAGAAGAACTAGAGAAGCAAGAGCAAAATCAAAAGCTAGCAGAAGACAAGAAATAGCAAAGATCAGAGCAGAGCTGAAGGAGATAGAGATGAGAAAAACCCATTAAAAAAATCAATGAATCCAAGAGCTGGTTTTTTGAAAAGATTAACAAAATAGGTAGACCGCTAGCCAGACTAATGAAAAGAGAGAAGAATGAAATAGACACAATAAAAAATGATAAAGGGGATATCACCACTTATCCCACGGAAATACAAACTACCATCAAAGAATACTATAAACCCCTCTATGCAAATAAACTAGAAAATCCAGAAGAAATACATAAATTCCTGGACACATACACCCTCCGAAGACTAAATTAGAAAGAAGTTGAATCCTGGAATAGACCAATAACAAGTTCTGAAACTGAGGCAGTAATTAATAGCCTACCAACCAAAAAAAAGCCCACCAGACAGATTCATAGCTGAATTCTACCAGAGGTACAAAGAGGAGCTGGTACCATTCCTTCTGAAACTATTTCAAACTATGGAAAAAGAGGGACTCCTCTCTAACTAATTTTATGAGGCCAGCATCATCCTGATGCCAAAACCTGGCAGAGACACAACAATAACAAAAGAAAATTTTAGGCCAATATCCCTGATGAACATCGATGCAAAAATCTCAATAAAATCCTGGCAAACCGAATCCAGCAGCACATACAAAAGCTTATCCACCATGAACAAGTTGGCTTCATCCCTGGGATGCAAGACAGATTCAACATATGCAAATCAATAAGCCTAATCCATCACATAAACAGAACCAATGACAAAAACCACATAATTATCTCAATAGATGCAGAAAAGGCCTTTGATAAAATTCAACACCCCTTCATGCTAAAAATTCTCAATAAACTGAGTATTGATGGAATGTATTTCAAAATCATAAGAGCTATTTATGACAAACCCACAGCCAATATCATACTGAATGGGCAAAAGCTGTAACTATTCTCTTTGAAAAACAGCACAAGACAAGGATACCCTCTATCACCACTCCTATTCAACATAGCATTGGAAGTTCTGGCCAGGGCAGTCAGGCAAGAGAAAGAAATAAAGGATATTCAAATAGGAAAAGAAGAAGTCAAATTGCTCTGTTTGCAGATGACATGATTGCATATTTAGAAAACTCCATCGCCTCAGCCCGAAATCTCCTTAAGCTATAAGCAAATTTAGCAAAGTCTCAGGGTACAAAATCATTGTGCAAAAATCACAGGCATTCCTATACACGAATAATAGACAAACAGGGGGCCAAATCATGAGTGAACTCTCATTCGCAATTGCTGCAAAGAGAATAAAACACCTAGGAATACAACTCACAAGGGATGTGAAGGACTTCTTCAAGGAGAACTACAAACCACTGCTCAAGGAAATAAGAGAGGACACAAACACATGGAGAAACATCCCATGCTCATGGATAGAAAGATCATTTTTTTTAGGTGAAGTTCTAGAGTGAGAATCGGGGACAAAATGTATATACATTATTAAGACTCTTGATTTATGTTGTCAAATTGCTTTGTAAAAATGCTATATTGTTTCAAATTCAACAGTATTTGATGACATCAAATGACAACAATATTTGATGACATCCATTTTTTGCTCTTTCCTCCATGTTTTACCTCTTGAATGATTGAATGGTACCCTGTTTGGGGGATATACTTTATAAACATTGATATACTTTATAAACATTGAAATAATACTTAATGTTATTCTATGATCATGTTCATTTCCTCAAATGCTTATTTAAAGTCAAACATTCAAATTGAGATTAGTGATTATGTAATTGGATTAATCTGAGTGTATTTGAGCCTCTAAGACAACTATATTTTCTAATTACAATAAAGATGTAGCTGATGATGAGGTGGATGATGATGATGATGATAATTCAGGTGAATATCATTATTATTCATCCTGCAGTTAGAAATATTAAAGGTTATACAACTAATTTGTGGTAAAGCTGGGCATGAAACCATCATCAGTTTGACTCCAAAGTATGTGAGCTGAAGCAATAAGTACTACACATACCTTCACTGATTTGTACATCAAAGGCCCTACAATGCCTTTCTACCCTTTTCCTGTATGCTGAATAGACAAAAAAGTAAAACAGGCTTATCCATCTAGAATAATTTCAGATGAGAAAGTGAGAACATTAGCGATTTTTCCCCCACCAATTTTCAAATTATGTCTACATCATGAGTATTCTCCACTCAGTAATGCTATAAAATATGTCAATTAAGGATCTATTTTCATTTGAGAAATTCCTCCATTAAAACAAAATTACTCCAGTAAGATAACATTGGGGATGTTTGATGTGGAGAGAAGAGAGGTAATTTGGCTACTTGAGAAATTCTGAGACAGGCTCAGGTTTACCTGCCTGTGATGGGGGCAATAGTGAGCAACCAGAGGAATTTTTTAAAAATTATTTTTTATTTTATTGATACATAATATTTGTACATACTTATGGGTTGCATATGCTATTTTGTTACATATATAAAATTTGTAACGATCAAGTCAGGGCAATTAGGATATCCATCACCTCAAGTATGTATCATTTATATGTATTGAGAATATTTCAAGTCTCTCTTGCAGCTATTTTTAAATACATAATACATTGTTGTAAACTATGGTCACCCTATTCTGCTATTGAATAGCAGAATAATTTCTTCCTTCTATCTAATTATGTTTGTATACATTAATTAACCTCTCTTTTCCCCCTAACTCCATCCAACACCCTTCCCAGACTCTGGTAAATACTATCCTACTGTTTACCTCTATGAGATAAACTTTTTAGCTTACACATATGAGTGAGAGCATGTGATATTCATCTTTCTATGTCTGGCTTATTTCATTTAACATAATGACCTCCAGTTCCATTCACATTGCTGCAAATGGCAGGATTTTATTTTTTATGGCTGAATAGTATTACATTGTGTATATATACCACATTTTCTTTATCCATTTGTCCACTGATGAAGGCTTAGGTTGATTCCATATTTTGGCTATTATGAATAGTGCTGCAATAAACATGAAAGTGCAGGTGTCCCTTTAATACATTAATTTCTTTTTTTGATATAAATCCAATAGTGGGATTGCTGGATTTTGGGTAGTTCTCTTTTCAGTTTTAAAACTAATCTTCATACTGTTTTCTATAGAGATAGAGGACATTTTGAGGGCACTGACAATATAGCTGGCTAAGAGGGAGAGGCAAGGAGTAGAAAAGGCACAGAAACAAAAATGGAAGGGCACGTAAATATACCTTGACAGTTTTCCTGACACCTAAATGGTCACCTTCAAGTATCTATCTGTGGGCACACTATTTCCATTTCAATATCAAATTTTATTTTTTATGTTATTTTATTGCTATGTTACAACCTGTTTTCTTTTCCTAGGCTTAGAAATTAGTGGGATGAATAGATGATATTATCTTTATTCACACACCACTCAATATCACTTGAATTCTTTTAACTTTAGCTTCCCTTAGCTTTGCTAAACCAGTAAAACATATATAGAGGGACACATATGTTGTGACTATTTGCATTGACACAACATCAATTGTAAACCGCAATTATATTTCAGGGAGATAATTAAATTATAACTTTAAGAAGTACTTTTAACTAAGATCTTAAACTTGAGATTTTGGAAGTAAATATGTGACTGTATGTGAAAAAACATATGTACTAAGTAAAGAAAACTATTGATTTTTTTTTTTTTTTTGAGACGGAGTCTCACTCTGTCGCCCAGGCTGGAGTGCAGTGGCGCAATCTCAGCTCACTGCAAGCTCCGCCTCCCGGGTTCACGCCATTCTCCTGCCTCAGCCTCTCCGAGTAGCTGGGACTACAGGCGCCCGCCACCATGCCCGGCTAATTTTTTGTATTTTTAGTAGAGACGGGGTTTCGCAGTGGTCTCGATCTCCTAACCTCGTGATCCGCCCGCTTCGGCCTCCCAAAGTGCTGGGATTACAAGTGTGAGCCACCGCGCCCGGCCAACTATTGATTTTTATTAAAGTGATTCAGTCACTGGTAAGTGACTCAGTGTGCTAAAACATACCTAATGTTATGGTGTATGTAATGCTTCAACATTTCCTTTCATCATACCTTGGGAAGTAACACACAATAGGCTCTGTTGGTATAAGGAATAAGACAAATTTTGTCTTCATATATAGACTACTTGGTACAACTAAGTTGACTAAAGTGATAAGAATTTATAACATCTGAAACACAGGCACTTTAAGATGGATTCATATTATTGACCTTAGGTAACTCTCCCTTTTAATGATAACTGAATTCTCTAAATCCCCTTAATAAAAGTACCATTAACTATGTAGAAAATACAAATTGTTATTTTCTAATTAAACACTGTCAACTTATGCATTTATCATTAATGATTCTTTATGCATTTTTCAAGGGTCTGATTAATATGATCAATATTCTAGTGTTAATTGTCGGAGAATATCACCTTCTGACTAGGTGCTACTTCTTAATGATGTCATTCTGAAAACAACATTCGTCCTTTGTAAGTTTATGAATCAAGGCCAAGAAAGCAACTCAATGAAAGCAAGTTTCTTAAAACGTAATGAAAGTGACAAAAATCCAAGATTTGACTATTGGGTAAGTAGTTTCTCAGATTTTCTGATGATTATGCCTCTGTGATACTAAAAAGAATTTTTGCATAATGAACAAGAATCTCTCTACATGAGCCACCTGAAAGGCAGGAAAAATGGTCTGTGTCAAGTAACTACACACAAAAATGAATTAAACAACAGCTGTCTGTACAAAAAAGGACACCATTTTAAGTATAGTTTTAGGGAAAGATAAATAAAATTGTAATTTTACACCATTCTGGGACATTTCACTTTGTTTTTGTTTGTTTGTTCGTTTGTTTTACCTTCTTTTTTGAAAGATTGAAAAAAACCTATGACAGAATTTTATAGTTTTGGAGGCTTTAGAAGTGGGTAATAGTATCATTCTCATATTTTTAAACTGACCTTCCAGAGGAAAATTTAGAGGGATTTTCCTCCACAGGCAATCAACACAGAAGTAGTTATTCATCTGGGAATTCATAGAACCACTGTAACTTTCAATTAGCAAAACATACATTAAAAGCTGCTGTAAACCACTCCAGGAGGCATGCTGATGGCTATGATTAATGGCTGTGCATCTACAGCTACTGCACATAGGTCTTAACAGAGCTATTTGTAAATTGTCAACACAAACTCATGCAACCTCAGGTTATCAATCAGAAAGGTATGCATTGGAGTTGGTTAATTACAGCCCTTCTTCTGTGGCACTAGGAAGTGTATAATATTTTTCAATGACTGAAAACTGTCAAAGACTAGTTTTGAAATTAATTTGAAAGCAAAACATTACAATAGAAGCTTACTTGTTTCTTCCTGTGTGTTAGGTCTCCCAAAGAAAAAATAGATCTCACTTAAGTGTATAAAGCTTCCTCTTTTCCAAATTCCACTGTCCTTCCTTTGTTATACATGCCCTTGTAAATTATCTTGTTGCTATAGCCATAGTTTTCATTGTTGTAGAATCAAATTTAGCAAGAATGCTATTTATTGAACTCACACTCATCTCAGGCTATATTCTTACTAACTAATCTCAAAGGTGTCTCTCACACAATATGGATTCAAATGTAAATGTATTGTGTGTGTTTTTTTTTTCCTATAAGATTGGCTGCCTTTTGTAATCCTTGGCTCATGGACAAACTATTTCAAGCCTCAACAGAAACAATAATACTTGAATATGGTATAGTAATTTTTATTTGTCAGCATATTCATATTCATTCTTTCATGTGACCCTACGACATCTCAGTGAGGTAGGTAGGACAGGTAATATAGTTTATAAAAATAGTAATAATATAGTAATTAATAATATAGCAAGTTATATAGTGTTCTAATTAGTATGACATTCATTTACTCTCTATATAATTTCATTTACTTATATTTTAATAATATTTAAAAGCCCTATTGAAATCAGAAAGGACAAGTCAAAATTTAAATTCTTTACTCAGAAATGCACCATAATTGAAATCGTCAATCACCTAAGTTTCAAAAAATCTAAAGTTTAGAGATATGTAGGAGAAATGTGAGAAAAAGTCTTAAGATTAGTAAGTCAATAAGCTTCTTTAATAATTTTTAAGATGCTGAAATTGCTTTTCCTAAAAGACATCCCACAATTGTACATTTTAAATGTTAAAAGCAATTGTTCAAATTTGAGCTCAGTATCTTTAACCCCTTCTAAGTATATGCTAAGGAATTTATCTCAACAAATACTTCTAAAGCACTGTTGTATACAGAAACAAATTTAAATATGTTAGAATTAGCAGAATAGATATAAACAAATATGTTTCCTTTTACATCTCAAATTAACCACAATGGGAAGTTGTATTGATATGATACTTGAGACAAATGACATTTAGGCAAACAACTTTTAAAATGTTTAGACAGGCCAGGTGCGGTGGCTCACACCTGTAATCCCGGCACTTTGGGAGGCCAAGGTGGGCGGATCACGAGGTCAGGAGTTCTTGACCAGCCTGACCAACATAGTGAAACCGTTTCTCTATTAAAAATACAAAAATTAGCTAAGCATGGTAGCGCACACCTGTAATCCGAGCTACTTGGGAGACTGAGGCAGGAGAATTGCTTGAACCCAGGAGGTGGAGGTTGCAGTGAGCCAAAATTGCGCCATTGCACTCCAGCCCAGGCGACAGTGCGAGACCCCGACTTGGAAAAAAAAAAAAAAAATGTTGATACAACTGTCAAAACTAACTACAACTGTAAAATTGTATCACAACAAATGTAAATGTGACAGATGAAAAATTGCATTGGATAGTACCCAAAAGGTGGTGCTGTACAGGAGTAGTCGTTGGGGAAGCCTGGACAAGTATAAGCAAAATTTATCTTGGGCTTTCTCCTGACCAATACCTCAGATCTCTCACTGGGCATCAAATATGTCCCTGCTACATCAGGCTGCCCAGAGTCTACTAAGCCTCCTAGGCCTTATGACTCCATGCAGTGTTCTGTGCTCCAAACTTATTCCCTTCTGCGTTTCCCCCCCACACACACACAAAATAAAAAAATAAAATAAAATGAAACATATCTTTAGTTAACTAAACTGTTAATGTATTTCTCCTGAGTCAAATATTTGCATTTTCACAGGACAATTTTGGAGAAAGAGTTCCCTAAAGGGGTGATTTTAACAATAAGAAAAAATGTAGGATTTTTCCCCCATGAATTTCACCAGCTGACCATTTGCCTGCTACACGTACACCCTGCGTTGACCTTAGTAATTCTCCATTGTCTGAAATGCAAGAGTCTTTCCATTGGGTTAATAACAGCAGTCAAATAAAGCACATTCTGATTTTTACACCCACTTAGAAACATGGTGCTAAGCAATAAGTGTAACATCTGAAGCACAGAAGGGTGACTTTTTAAAAGAGAATCTCAGCTTTCTCACCTAATAAGTTCCCTGCTGAGTCTAAAAAGTGCTTATCTGAACCCAGACCAGTGACTCCAAATGACCACGTATTAAGAAAAAAAAAAATTCACTGTAGTTAAATACTCAGAGCATGTATAATACTTCAGGCACTTACAATTTATTTTCTTTCTAAAGTACTCTGATGCCTCTTGCCATTTAGTCCAGTTAAGGCAAGTTTTCCCAGATACTTTTCTCAATCCCTCCCAAACAAGGCACAAAGTCAGGGAGCCTTTGAGATCTAACCTGATTTCCACTCTAGCAAATGTGTAGATGGCTGAGCTCTTAAAAAGAGTCAAGCAAAAGGTCTTCCTTATCATTGACACGCAGAAGTACTGTTAATGGATTCCTAGCTCCTGTCAAGCTCTCCTGTTAAGCTATTCATATGTATTATGAATGCAAGTTTCACAACAACAAAAAACGTAGCTAGAGTGCTAGAAATGAAGAAAACACCTCTCTAAATTCCCTTAGCGCTCTACCCTGGAGCTGCTGACTCAAGAAACACCAGTGCCCTCTCCTGGTCAGAAGAAAGACAAACTTTGTCCTATCATCTAGCCATAAGGGAGCAGTCAACAAAGAATTACCAAATACTTTATGACACTGTCTCAACAAACATTTCATTTATAGGAACAATGTTAGGAAACAAGATTTTCATGAATTGTACTGCTTATCTAAAAAGCACTACTACTGGCTACAGATTCTAGACACAAATAAGAGATAATGATTTTCAAAGAGTGCATACATATATTCAAGCATTGCAAAATTGTTCAAATACCAGATATTGAGAAATGATATGTACACGAAATTGTTTATGTCACTTTCTGTATGCCTATGTATGTAGAGAAAAGTTAGCTAAAAAGGGAAATTTAAAACTGTGGAAATCTTGAAAGAAGTTTTCTCATAACGGGGTTCATTCTTTCCAAACACAGTGTCTTTTCTTGTGTGCAGATGTTGAAAGCTTTGGTGCAACGAAGAAACTCGCAAGGAAACTGTAAATGTGTAATAAAGGAGCTTAAAACACACACACACACACACACACACACACACACACAGTACCCACAAAGAAAAGAAATACTGTCCTCTTCAAAATAGTTGTTTTGAAAAGCTACACTCATATGCTGTGAACCTTTTCAAAACTTCCTTTTTTGAAAGTGTAGTCAGAGCCAAAAATCCATTATTATTATTTTCTGGTAATACCATGTTTTTGATCCACTGATGCATTATTCAGCTTGAGCTCCTATATGATTCAGCATATTGAATTCTAAATCCAATTTTGCAATTTCTAAATATTCAAGCATAGTTTCTAGGATAAATATTTATCAACACCAAGGATATTTAAAAAGATTTGTCTGTTTGTCTGTTGATGGAAATTATTAAAACAATAAAAAGTGGTTTATAATTTGCTCACAAGATAATTGTAAAAGATGAAAAAAAAACTTCAAGGGTGACTGAAGCATTGCCAAAAACATGAGAATAAGTTGAGGAGATGGCCGTATGGATTACCTGGAAGAGAATAAAATTTAGATGTCTGAATTTTGTTGCATTATTCAAAAATTATTCATATTTCTTTTCTGTCACCACTAAGGAAATTTATTGTTGAAACTCACATTGGGACCTGGGGCTTGAATCACAGAAAGCATGGGTGTTTGGCTATACAGCTAGAGAGATTCAAGAGAATATTAGACAAGTTCTTTCTTATTCTCTATTGGTGTGTTAGGGAGCCTCATTATGTTCTCCTGATGATTGAACTCTAGGCTCCTCACTTGGCCTTTGCTTGAGTGGATAGAGTGGGGCCACAGGATTTTCTTGTGACATTTGGCTAAAATAGAATGAATATTACCTAAATCTTTTCTACCTTGCTAGGCTGTCATTTTCCTGGTCCTTTTGCTAGAGAGGACAGACTTCTGTTAGGACTTTTTGTTTGTTTGCTCCTGTTGATGTTTCCAGGTATCACCTCTTCACATCCCGAGGTTCCTAATAGCTCTTCTTTTCTCTACCTTTTAGAGCCTTCTTAATCTGTATATATATAGGGTTTTTAGCCGTGCTTAGTGTAATGAATAATGAAAATTATGGGTAGTCCATATTGCTAGAAGTGGAAAAACACATTCCTTTTGAGATATCTAAGACATGCATTTGGCGATGCTCAGTAAACAGCTGAATACATGAGTCATGAGTTCAGAGCAACGTCTGGACAGGAGATATAAATCTAAGAGGCATAATATATATGGCATTTAACACCAAGATCCTAGATGAGGTCACTAAGGGAGTTACTGTAAGTAGAAAAGAGACACTCAAAACTTAGTGCTGGGGCACTTCAATGCTTGCAAGATGGAGAGTTGAGGAGAATTCAGAAAGATCCTGAGAAGGAACAATCAGAAAAATGAGAGGAAGTCCAGGGGATAGTGGTTTCCCAGAAGTCAGGTGAATATAGTATTTCAGGAATTAGAGAATAATCAACTGTGTCCACTGCTCCTAAAATATCAAACAACAAGAGGACTGAAAATAGACTATGGACTGTAGAAACATGGATTCTCTTTAGTGGTTATTGTATTGATGCTTTAATTGAATCTATTATTTAATTATTTTCATCAGGTGTATTCCTCAAAATTGTATTGTCTTAGAGTAAGAAGGATATATCATATGGTTTGAATCTGTGTCCCCGCCCAAATCTCGTGTCAAATTTTAATCCCCAGTGTCAGAGATGGGGCGTGATGGGAGGTGATTGAATCATGGGGGCGATTTTTAATGGTTTACCACCATCTCTTGGTATTGTATAGTGAGTGAATTATCAGGAGATCTGGCTGTTTAAAAGTATGTGGCACCTCCCCACCCTTCCTTCAGTTCCAGCCATGTAAGACAAACCTGCTTCCCCTTCACGTTCCAGGATGATTCCAAGTTTCCTAAGGCCTCCTCAGAAGCTGAGCAGATGCCAGCATCATGCTTTCTGTACAGCCTGCAGAACCATGAGCCAATTAAACCTCTCATAAATTACCCAGTCTCGGGTATTTCTTTACAGCAGTATGAGAACAAACTAATAAAGCCATCCATCCAACCACTCAACAAATGTATAGCATCACTGATAGTTATTGGTAGTCTTTGCATAAACACTTCCAATGGCAGTTAGCTCACAACTGTGTAAAGTAGTCATTTCCATTTTTGGAGTAACTTATTGTTCCTTGTGCTGGATATGTAATTGCTTTTCATTTTTATTCATTATTCACAGTTCTATTTTTGCACCTATGCAACAAAAAGAAATGTTGCCAGGTATTCACAAGTCACTTCTGTTTTGTTGTTGTTGTTTGTTTTTAATCTGTGATTTCTTTAACTTCCACCAGCTGTCACAAGGGTGGAAATGTCAAGAATGCCTACAGCCTCACAGGTAGGTTCAGGAAGACCCTGCTTTCTTCTTGCCTCATCAGCCCATCCCCACAAAGGCCATCACAACACACATGATTACTAAGCATCATTCCCCACTTGTATTTTCAAATATGGTTTCTTTCCTCTAGGCCATAGTTCTGTCATTGGATATCTATCACTCATCCTCCCTATGTCCTATCTATTAACAAGCAATTGAGAGTTCCTGCTCTGAACCTATGAGAGGCCTTATGTTTACAGCTCTGTGATTGCTTTATTTGATATGATGCTCTTAATCCAAGTGCACACTTGGAACAACCAGGCCATTTCCTAGGTACACCTAACAGTAGCTTCTAAATTTCATGTTGTTCCAAACCCCATTCCAGGAGTCAGGACATGATGTCATAAAATGTAGCCACCTAGCTCTAAAATAACATTGCTACAAGCTTACTCCAGTGGGTATAAGACGATTTCATCCTAGATACCAAGCCTACCTGTCATCTGTGGGTGAGATAATGTTCATGAAAAAATAAAAGTTGTGGAGGGAGAGTCAAGATAATGTGAGTGGAAAAAAGTCACCAGATATATGATTTTTCACACTTTCAGAGAAACTTATTCAGCAGTTATTAAGATATCTCCTAAACCAGTCAGACTTGAGTGAGAAATAACTCACTCTGACTTCGTTGGGCAGCAGACCACATTCCCTTTAATAATCTCTTCATTCTAATCAGCATGATTAGCATGTCTTAAACCATTTTTATTTTTGCTTAACTAATCCCAGGGAAGCTACACAGACAACACAATTCAAGGTGGTTCCATGAAGAGAGAGGTACTGTTTATATGGAATAAACTCTTTATTCTATCTACTGTCCACCCCTCATTATTAGCTACTAAAAATATTTAAACTATATATATATATATATAAAATAAAAGGCATGTATATGGTGTATATATATATATATAAAGGTATATATATACCTTTTATATATTAAAGGTATATATGTATATATATATACCTGTATATATATATATATATATATACAGGTATATATATATACCTTTTCTGCCTTTCTGGGCCGAGAAATACTTTTCAAAAAAAGTTTCCTTGACCATGAAAAAACAAAACAAAGGATCAGCAATGTTTTAAGCAAAAAGTTAAAAAGATTACATCAGTCTTTTATTAGTTCACTTCATGCAGTTAATTCCTTTTCTGCTTGATATTCAAGAACATTTCAGCTTTCGGTGAGTCCCAAAAGTTTTTTCTCTTTTCTGATATTACAATTTCCAAAGCTATCAGAAACCTGCATTTAACAGCATCTGTTAGAGTTTTCTAGCTGATTATGAAACCACCTTCTAAAGAGGACCAAAACAAGAAAACAACTTTCTGTGGATGACAAAAGTTTTAGGGTAGGCATAGTCAAAAACAGAATTGACAAGGAAATTTTTACCTCTGTGGCACATAATAATTTAACATAACAATTATAATTATTACTGATAATATACACTATGTTATATTAGAATTACATGATCTTCCCATGATTTGGGAACGTATAACAATAACATATTTATACAAATACAGCCCAAAGGAAACCAAACACCATTTCATATTTGACAATGCTTCCTGTATAATTTTTATACCAAGTAAGCCAAATTATGTCATTTTTGAACTTTAGGGAAATTAATATTTTAAAGGATTAATTAGGTCAGAAAAAGACATAATTCATAATTTGATTTTGGAAAGTTTGTCAAATATCCAAGGCTTAAAACACTTGATATCACAGGTTATTGTAAAATAAGTCATTAATTTGACCAAAGTTAATAACTCAAGGATTTCAAAAACAGCAAAAACCTTCACTCTTTAAGAGGAAACTTCATTTTACAAATAATAAGCCATAATAACAACAGCATAAAGCCAATTAAATTTGTTTTCCAAAATTGTATAAACAACCTATAAACTGTTAATCTTAACCATAAGCTATAACTTCCATAATCTTTTTATAACCTTTATAACCTTTATTAAGGAGTTGGTTAATACTTCAATAAAACCTTGTTAATCTGACACAGGGGCCCATACGATGGTCTTCCATCAGTGTGTTTTTGACATTAATGATTAATTTATAGAGGAATTGAACTTACTTTTTTTCTGATAAAATCAGCCCTTACAATCTCACACACCCACCTCTTCTATTTCCTGGGCCTTGAGGAAGTTGAATAGCTTTAATTTCTGGCCCTGTATTTCAGGGATGCAGTTTCTTTTTATTAACATCTTCTACCAGGCATGAAGAAAGGGCTTTAATTGCTGTTAGTGTTTAAAATTTACCAGGACTTAGTGTTCTTTTAGACTCAGGAGTCAAAGCCTTATAACTCAATGTCACAAAGACTTTAAAACAGTGAGTTACGTGGATGTAATAACATTAATTTAAAAAAAGGTGAATCTATTTTTTTCCTAAGCAAACCAAAACTTAATAATATGACAACTTGATTATATAATAGTTTTGAGGTTTTTGAAATAAATAATCATATTTTGACTTAAACAGAACGTTCATGACATGGTTGGACTTTCTGGTTTGTCTTGAACATCCCTTTTTCTTAAACAACCAGACATTTTACTTTAGGACTAAATTCACTACACAAGATTCTTTCTCATTTAAAATTATTTCTCTGTAAGTTTTCTTCCCAAAGTAACCCTTTATTTTTATAGCTTTATCTACATCTCTCTTATTTCCTAGTTCCTTTTACCTTGTTTTATATATAACCTTTAAATAAGCTTTGAATTAGACAAAGTTGTTCACTCTTTTAAAAAGGACACACCTTTTTTCAGAATGTTTTTCTACAACAGTTTTTTATTGGAAAATACCCAAATAATGAAATATCTGTTATTTAATTTAATATAACTTTATATTCTAAATTATGACAAGTTTGTCCACAAGTATTTATCTCATTACATTTACCTAATTATTTTATTTTAATCATTTACCTAGATTATTTATGAAGACTGTGATAGTCATGATTTAAAGTTATGAAACACATGGCAGGGTATGGTGGCTCATGCCTGTAATCCCAACACTTTGGGAGGCTTAGGCAGGTGGGTCACCTGAGGTTGGGACTTCAAGACCAGCCTGGTCAATATGGTGAAATCCCATCTCTACTAGAAATATAAAAAACTAGACAGACATGATGGCACATGCCTGTAGTCCCAGCTACTCAGGAGGCTGAGACAGAACCACTTGAATCCAAGAAGTGGAGGTTGTAGTGAGCTGAGATCATGCTACCTCACTCCAGCCTGGGTGACGAGAGTGAAACTCCATCTCAAAAATAATAATAGTAATAAAGCTGTGGAACACACCATTGCAAAATTATAAATGAGACAGTGAAAAAAAATCTGACCTAACTGATTCCATCTTGCTTCTAACCTCTAAGCTGTCCTTGTTCATTTCTGGGCATAGGCTGAACTAACTTTGGTAGGAACTTATAGTTTAGCTTTGAAACAAAGATGACAATAGTCCTTTCACCAAACAATCTCCTTACTACCTGTGGACTAGACTGTTTAAAGCTACAAGATTAGAAGTTATGGTAACCTTATTAAATGAAAGATGTAGCTATTTTCATTAAACCAATATTAATGTCTTATTTATTAAAAATTACACAAGCAAAGATCATTCTGTTTTGGGCTGGGTTTATGGTTTTGTAAATTCTATGCCAAATTTTGACGCCTTATAGTATTTGGCAGAGATAAGTATGAAATTGCTTGATTAATAAATGCAAACAAAAATGTATGCTGGTGATTCTCAAGACATTTCTAATATTACTTTATCAATAATTTTAAAGCTAGCTTATTTACTAAAAATTTTACTTAAGTTACATAAACTTGAAAAAGCATTTGGCTAGTCTTTTTTCTTAATAAAGTATTTGATTTAAATGCTTTTTTAAAGCTAATTACAGCTCTTTTATATATTTTTAGTAGTGAAACATTTCATACACAACACAAAAATATGTAGTTATATTAGACATACTAATAGAAATACATTTTATAGATTTTTTTTTTTTTTTTTTGAGATGGAGTCTAGCTTTGTCGCCAGGCTGGAATGCAGTGGCATGATCTCGGCTCACTGCAATCTCTGCCTCCTGGGTTCAAGCTATTCTCCAGCCTCAGCCTCCTGAGTAGCTGGGATTACAGGCACTCGCCACCATGTCCAGCTAATTTTTGTATTTTTAGTAGAGACGGGGTTTGACCATGTTGGCCAGGATAGTCTTGATCTCCTGACCTCATGATCTGCCCACCTCGGCCTCCCAAAGTGCTGTGATTACAACTGTGAGCCACCATGCCCAACCCATTTTTTAAATTTTTAAGACCTTTTTTATTCCATTTTAGAATTGCAAACTACTGAAACTCAGTTTTATCACCCTGGCAGTTGTCAGCTAAATAGCTTTAAATTTGAATATTGAATGAAACAACTCTGAGATGAAAAATCACATAGCAAAATTTGCATCTCAAGATACAGGAAGAAAATGTCTGGTGGTGCTAGAGGGAGACTAAAGATGTATGCCAAATCAAACATAAAATTATAGAAATCTATCGTAGGATAGATAGCAATATCATAGGATTGTATGAGGAGACCAATTTTATTTACATAGAGACTACCTACCTTTTAACTGGATCTCTGCACTCTGGCCAGAGCCTCATAATAATTCTCCCATTTTGGAGACCCAGGAGTCAGTGTGGGCTGACAACTGCCAGGATAATAAAACTGATCCTTTTACAGTGCACTTAGATTTTTTTTTAATGAAGACATTTCTAAGTTTCTAAACTACATTCTTTTTTCAAAACCTAAGAGTAGCCTCTGTTGTAATAACTACTTTAGTTAAAAAATTAGGTAACACAATACAAAATCAAGCAATTTAAGGGCTGAGATGAACTTGTCTGTTTACATTCTTGGGGTTCCTTAAAGAAAAAACTGAGGTTTCTCCCCCAAAGAAAGTCTGGTGCTTTCTCCGTATTCGTTAAGGAAACCCCAGGCTATTACAAACTATTTTAAATCCCTCGTGCAGCCAGAAGGTACAAGAGAAAGGAGAGGCAGCAGAAGTAAATGAAGAAAACAGAATTCAGTCAACCAAGAAGAAAAAAACATTTGCTCAAAAAAAGACAAGGTCCTAAGGAAAAAAACAAAGCAAAAATAGGAAGCCCATTTAAATACAAACACACACAAACATACGCACACACACACACACACCCACACACACACATCTTGGATATAAGCTTTTAATTAAGCTAACTTTTAACCATTGAGCTCCTTTAAGAAAATGTTTTTAAATTTCATTACTGTGTTACAGCTAGGATAAATTGCTGATATTTAAGAAGTACAGCTATTGTTCTTTTAGCTAGGCCTGACTAGGCTGCCAAAAAAGGTGGCCTTGTTTTGTAAATAAAGCCCCTTAGGTAGTCAAAATAAAAAATCTTTTCTTTCCTTTTTTTTTTCTGGCCATTTTTCTCCCACCGCCATACCACTTTTGTGTGTATGTGTGTGTGTGGGGGGTAAATTTAGCCACTTCAGAGGCCTCTTTCCTCATAATTTGAAACTTTCTTTGGATTTGATCAAGTTGGATAGAGTTGGTTAAACCCAATGGGAAAAAGACTGAAATAACCACTAAAACAGAAACAAGCAACATAAAAACAGTTAAGCAAACCAAATGATGGCACAACTTAAATGATTACTGAGCACTTTCATGGTAAGGAGAAATTAAGACCAGCTGACTGTTAATTTCAACTTTAGCCAAGACAAACCCAAATTAGTTACTTACATAGGGATGGGTCTCAGGCTGAAGACTACTCTCTACCATCCTAGAAGCAGGAAAAAAAAAACCCTCATCTTCCCTGTTGGAAGTGAGCTCAAACTCCATAAAAGAGTTACTTGCCTTCCATTGACATGGAAGCAGAGAAAACTTGCCTTCCTTGTGTTGAAAGCAAGTAAAACATCAGAAAAAGGAGTTGTACAGCTAAATAAACTTTAGATTGAGAGCAAATTTTGGGAGATGAGGAGTTCTCTGAAGAGAATGGTCCCCGACCTCGGCAAATTTTCTTATTGGTTTGAGCCATAAAGTTAGCTCAGGCTGGTACAAAGCACCAATAGGAGATTTGTAAAAGGTCAGGGGTAACTGCACTCAAAATCCTTTCATGGTTACCAAAATGTGGACCCCCAAAATCTGAGACAGGTCTCGGTTAAGTTAGAAAGTTAATTTTGTCAAGGTTCAGGATGCGTACCCATGACACAGCCTCAGGAGGTCCTGATGACATGTGCTCAAGGTGGTCAGACTACAGTTTGGTTTTATATCTTTTAGGGAAACATAAGACATTAACTGACATATGTAAGATGAACATTGTTTCAGTCTGGAAAGGTGGAACAACTGCAAATGGGGAGGGGCCTTCCAGGTCATAGGTAGATAAGAGACAAATGGTTGCATTCTTTTGAGTTTCTGATTAGCCTTTTCAAAGGAGACAATCAGATATACGTTTATCTCAATGAGCAGAGGGGTAACTTTGAATAGAATTGGAGGCAGGTATGCCCTTAGCCGTTCCCACCTTGACTTTTCCCTTTAGCTTAGTGATTTGGGGTCCCAAGGTATTTTCCTTTAACATCCTAATCCTTGAAACCTATAAATATGTTACTTTACATCATGAAATCAGCTTTGCAGATGTGCTTAAGGATTTTGAGATGAGGAGAATATTCTGGATTATCTACCTAAGATAAATGTACACAGGGGACCTTATAAGGGAGAATCAGAGTTTGCAGTGGGAGATATGAAAATGGAAACAAGACGATGAAGCAATGTGAGGAAGGTGTCATGAGCCAAGAAATGCAAGCAACCTTAAAGAGCTGGAAAAGTCCAGGGGGCAGACTCTTTCCTAGAGCCTCTGCAAGAAATAAAGTCCTACCAACACCTTGATTTTGAGATTTCTGATGTCTAGAATTACAAAAGAATAAATTCGTTTTATTTTAAGCCACTAAGTTTACAATAATTTATTACAGTGCTAATAAGAAACTAATACAAAAGCCTACAACACTACTCATATTCCACCCTTCCCAAAGCACCAAATATTTTCTTTTTCCCCTCATAGTTGCATTCCTGTATCCCAAGACCATATGTTAAATACATGTGGAGAATTAAGAAACTCTGTTAGTCAGTTTCTATATCATCAGTTTCTGTGCTTTAAATAGTTATGATTATGGTTATAGCTATGGTTATGGTTAGTTATCATTAGTCATGGTTATGGTTAAGATGAGTTTATGATTATGGGTAGTTATAGCTATGGTTAATTATGGTTAGTTATGGTAAATTGTGGTTAGTAATAGCTACCAACATGTTACATCACTAGTTATGGTTAGTATGGCTTTGGACATAAAGATTCATAATAGCTACCAAGTAGCTATGTTAACTAGTTGTGATTATTAACTAGTTTTGGTTACTTTTTATGAGTGCTAACTAGTTATTAATATGACTTGGGATTCCTAACCCAACCATAGTTACCAGTCTCAACTAATAACTGCTTGTGTTACTGAATGTGTTTATTAACCAATTATGGGTAGCAGTCTGTGACTACTAACAAGTAATGATTACTGGCTTTGACTACTATTTGTAGTCACCAATTTGGCTACTAAGTAGTCATGATTAACTGTTAGAAACTAATAACCAATCATGATTGCCAGTCGACTACTAAGTAGTTGTAGATAAAGGTTTGGCACCAAACAAGTTCTTTTTATAATTTGTGATTACTATCTAGCTATGGTCACTAGTTTATGACTGATAATTAGCCATGGCTATTTATTTGTGATGCCTAACTAGTTGTGCTTATTAGTCCGTGACTGCTAACTAGTTTTGGTTACCTTCTATTGTTACTTACCAAATAGTTTTGGTGACCAACTGCGATAACTAGTTATGTTTATTAGACTAGCCTAGTAATTAGTCATGATTATTCAGTGTGACTAGTAACTAGTTGTGATTACCAGTTTGATAATAATAATTATTCATGTTTACTTGTTATGATTAGTAATGATTGTGTTACCAGAAATGGGTCCTGATCCAGTCTCCAAGAGAAGGTTCTTGAATCTTGCACAAGAAAGAATTCAGGGCAAGTGAACAGTGCAAAGTGAAAGCAAGTTTATTAAGAAATAAAGTAGTGAAAAAATAGCTGCTTCAGGCTGGGCCAGGCATGGTGGCTGATGCCTGTAATCCCAACACTTTAGGAGGCCCAGGCAGGCAGATCACTTGAGGCCAGGAGTTTGAGACCAGTCTGGTCAACACAGTGAAACCTTGCTTCTACTGAAAAAAGAAAAAATAGAAAAAATTAGCTGGATGTGGTGATACATGCTTGCAATCCCAGCTACTTGGGAGGCTAAGGCATGATAACTGCTTGAACCCAGGAGGTGGAGGTTGCAGTGAGCCCAGATCACACTTCTACACTCCAGCCTGGGTAACAGAGCAAGACCCTGCATCAAAAAAAAAAAAAAAAAAAAAAGAATGCTACCCATAGACACCATAGACAGAGTAGAGCATTTCCTAAAGAGGAAGAATATGCCCACCTGAGGTACAATGCTTGCTTATATGTAGGATAAAAAAAGACCATTGGGAGATATTCACTGCTACAACGGTTTGTAAAAAAGGATTAATTGTCTTTACTTTTATTTTTTTTCTTTTTCTTTTTTATTCTCTTTAAGTTTTAGGGTACATGTGCACAATGTGCAGGTTTGTTACATATGTATACATGTGCCATGTTGGTGTGCAGCACCCATTAACTCATCATTTAACAATAGGTATATCTCCTAATGCTATCCCTCCCCACTCCCCACACCCCACAACAGGCCCCAGTGTGTGATGTTCCCTTTCCTGTGTCCATGTGTTCTCATTGTTCAATTCCCAGCTATGAGTGAGAACATGCAGTGTTTGGTTTTTTGTCCTTGTGATAGTTTGCTGAGAATGATGGTTTCCAGCTTCATCCATGTCCCTACAAAGGACATGAACTCATCATTTTTTATGGCTGCATAGTATTCTATAGTGTATATGTGCCACATTTTCTTAATCCAGTCTATCGTTGTTGGACATTTGGCTTAGTTCCAAGCCTTGCTATTGTGAATAGTGCTGCAATAAACATACGTGTGCATGTGTCTTTATAGCAGCATGATTTATAATCCTTTGGGTATATACCCAGTAATGGGATGGCTGGGTCAAATGGTATGTCTAGTTCTAGATCCCTGAGGAATCGCCACACTGACTTCCACAATGGTTGAACTAGTTTACAGTCCCACCAACAGTGTAAAATTGTTTCTATTTCTCCACATCCTCTCCAGCACCTGTTGTTTCCTGACTTTTTAATGATGGCCATTCTAACTGGTGTGAGATGGTATCTCATTGTGGTTTGGATTTGCATTTCTCTGATGGCCAGTGATGATGAGCATTTTTTCATGTGTCTTTTGGCTGCATAAATGTCTTCCTTTGAGAAGTGTCTGTTCATATCCTTCACCCACTTGTTGATGGGGTTTTTTGTTTTTTTCTTGTAAATTTGTTTGGGTTCTTTGTAGATTCTGGATATTAGCCCTTTGTCAAATGAGTAGATTACAAAAATGTTCTCCCATCCTGTAGGTTGCCTGTCCACTCTGATGGTAGTTTCTTTTGCTGTGCAGAAGCTCTTTAGTTTAATTAGATCCCATTTGTCAATTTTGGCTTTTGTTGCTGTTGCTTTTGGTGTTTTAGACATGAAGTCCTTGCCCATGCCTATGCCGTGAATGGCATTGCCTAGGTTTTCTTCTAGGGTTTTTATGGTTTTAGGACTAACATTTAAGTCTTTAATCCATCTCGAATAATTTTTGTATAAGGTGTAAGGAAGGGACCCAGTTTCAGCTTTCTACATATGGCTAGCCAGTTTTCCCAGCACCATTTGTTAAATAGGGAGTCCTTTCCCCATTTCTTGTTTTTGTCAGGTTTGTCAAAGATCTGATGGTTGTAGATATGTGGCATTATTTCTGATGGCTCTGTTCTGATCCATTGGTCTATATCTCTGTTTTGGTACCAATACCATGCTGTTTTGGTTACTGTAGCGTTGTAGTATAGTTTGAAGTCAGGTAGTGTGATGCCTCCAGCTTTGTTCTTTTGGCTTAGGATTGACTTGGCCATGCGGGCTCTTTTTTGGTTCCATATGAACTTTAAAGTAGTTTTTTCCAATTCTGTGAAGAAAATCATTGGTAACTTGATGTGGATGGCATTGAATCTATAAATTACCTTGGGCAGTATGGCCATTTTCACGATATTGATTCTTCCTACCCATGAGCATGGAATGTTCTTCCATTTGTTTGTATCCTCTTTTATTTCATTGAGCAGTGGTTTGTAGTTCTCCTTGAAGAGGTCCTTCATATCCCTTGTAAGTTGGATTCCTAGGTATTTTATTGTCTTTGAAGCAATTATGAATGGGAGTTCACTCATGATTTGGCTCTTTGTTTGTCTGTGATTGGTGTATAAGAATGCTTGTGATTTTTGCACATTGATTTTGTATCCTGAGACTTTGCTGAAGTTGCTTATCAGCTTAAGGAGATTTTGGGCTGAGATGATGGGGTTTTCCAGATATACAATCATGTCATTTGCAAACAAGGACAATTTGATTCCCTCTTTTCCTAATCGAATACCATTTATTTCCTTCTCCTGCCTGATTGCCTTGGCCAGGACTTCCAACACTATGTTGAATAGGAGTGGTGAGAGGGGGCATCCCTGTCTTGTGCCAGTTTTCAAAGGGAATGCTTCCAGTTTTTGCCCATTCAGCATGATATTGGCTGTGGGTTTGTCATAGATAGCTCTTACTATTGTGAGATACATCCCATCAATACCTAATTTATTGAGAGTTTTTAGCATGAAGGTTGTTGAATTTTGTCAAAGGCCTTTTCTGCATCTATTGAGATAATCATGTGGTTTTTGTCTTTGGTTCTGTTTATATGCTGGATTACGTTTATTGATTTTAGTATGTTGAACCAGCCTTGCATCCCAGCGATGAAGCCTACTTGATCATGGTGGATAAGCTGTTTGATATGTTGCTGGATTCGGTTTGCCAGTATTTTATTGAGAATTTTTGCATCTATGTTCATCAGGGATACTGGTCTAAAATTCTCTTTTTTTGTTGTGTTTGCCAGGCTTTGGTATCAGGATGATGCTGCCCTCATAAAATGAGTTAGCAAGGATTCCCTCTTTTTCTGTTGATTGGAATAGTTTCAGAAGGAATGGTACCAGCTCCTCCTTGTACCTCGGGTAGAATTTGGCTGTGAATCCGTCCGGTCCCAGACTTTTTTTGGTTGGTAAGCTATTAGTTATTGCCTCAATTTCAGAGCCTGTTATTGGTCTATTCAGAGATTCAATTTCTTCCTGGTTTAGTCTTGGGAGGGTGTATGTATCGAGGAATTTATCCATTTCTTCTGGATTTTCTAGTTTATTTGCATAGAGGTGTTTATAGTATTTTCTGATGGTAGTTTGTATTTCTGTGGGATCAGTGGTGATATCCCCTTTGTCATTTTTTATTGTGTCTATTTGATTCTTGTCTCTTTTCTCCTTTATTTGTCTTGCTAACGGTCTATCAATTTTGTTGATCTTTTCAAAAAAACCAGCTCCTGGAGTCACTGATTTTTTGAAGAGTTTTTTGTGTCTCCATTTCCTTCATTTCTGCTCTGATCTTAGTTATTTCTTGCTTTCTGTTAGCTTTTGAATGTGTTTGCTCTTGCTTCTCTAGTTCTTTTAATTGTGATGTTAGGATGTCAATTTTAGATCTTTCCTGCTTTCTCTTGTGGGCATTCAGTGCTATAAATTTCCCTCTACACACTGTTTTGAATGTGTCCCAGAGATTCTGGTATGTTGTGTCTTTGTTCTCGTTGGTTTTAAAGAACATCTTTATTTCTGCCTTTATTTCGTTACGTACCCAGTAGTCATTCAGGAGCAGGTTTTTCGGTTTCCATGTAGTTGAGCGGTTTTGAGTTTCTTAATCCTGAGTTCTAGTTCACTGTGGTCTGAGAGACAGTTTGTTATAATTTCTGTTCTTTTACATTTGCTGAGGAGTGCTTTACTTCCAACTATGTGGTCAATTTTGGAATAGATGTGGTGTGCTGCTGAGAAGAATGTATATTCTGTTGATTTGGGGTGGAGAGTTCTGTAGATGTCTATTAGGTCAGCTTGGTGCAGAGCTGAGTTCAATTCCTGGATATCCTTGTCAACTTTCTGTCTCATTGATCTGTCTAATGTTGACAGTGGGGTGTTAAAGTCTCCCATTATTATTGTTTGGTAGTCTAAGTCTCTTTGTAGGTCACTAAGGACTTGCTTTATGAGTCTGGGTGCTCCTGTATTGGGTGCATATATATTTAGGATAGTTAGTTCTTCTTGTTGAATTGATCCCTTTACCATTATGTAATGGCCTTCTTTGTCTCTTTTGATCTTTGTTGGTTTAAAGTCTGTTTTATCCGAGACTAGGATTGCAACCTCTGCCTTTTTTTTTGTTTTCCATTTGCTTGGTAGCTCTTCCTCCATCCCTTTATTTTGAGCCTATGTGTGTCTCTGCACGTGAGATGGGTTTCTGAATACAACACACTGATGGGTCTTGACTCTTTATCCAATTTGCCAGTCTGTGCCTTTTAATTGGAGCATTTAGTCCATTTACATTTAAGGTTAGTATTGTTATATGTAAATTTAATCCTGTCATGATGTTAGCCGGTTATTTTGCTCATTAGTTGATGCAGTTTCTTCCTAGCCTTGATGGTCTTTACAATTTGGCATGATTTTGCAGTGGCTGGTACCGGTTGTTCCTTTCCATGTTTAGTGCTTCCTTCAGGAGCTCTTTTAGGGCAGGCCTGGTGGTGACAAAATCTCTCAGCATTTGCTTGTCTGTAAAGTATTTTATTTCTCCTTCACTTATGAAGCTTAGTTTGGCTGGATATGAAATTCTGGGTTGAAAATCCTTTTCTTTAAGAATGTTGAATATTGGCCCCCACTCTCTTCTGGCTTGTAGAGTTTCTGCCGAGAGATCAGCTGTTAGTCTGATGGGCTTCCCTTTGTGGGTAACCTGACCTTTCTCTCTGGCTGCCCTTAACATTTTTTCCTTCATTTCAACCTTGGTGAATCTGACAATAATGTGTCTTGGAGTTGCTCTTCTCGAGGAGTATCTTTGTGGCATTCTCTGTATTTCCTGAATTTGAATGGTGGCCTGCCTTGCTAGATTGGGGAAGTTCTCTTGGATAATATCCTGCAGAGTGTTTTCCAACTTGGTTCCATTCTCCCTGTCACTTTCAGGTACACCAATGAGACTTAGATTTGGTCTTTTCACATAGTCCCATATTTCTTGGAGGCTTTGTTCGTTTCTTTTTATTATGTTTTCTCTAAGCTTCTCTTTATGCTTCATTTCATTCATTTCATCTTCTTTCACTGATACCCTTTCTTCCTGTTGATCACATCAGTTCCTGAGGCTTGTGCATTCGTCACATGGTTCACATGCCATGGTTTTCAGCTCCATCAGGTCTTTTAAGCACTTCTCTGCATTGGTTATTCTAGTTATTCATTAGTTTAATTTTTTTCAAAGTTTTTAACTTCTTTGTCATTGGTTCGAACTTCCTCCTTTAGCTTGGGGTAGTTTGATCTTCTGAAGCCTTCTTCTCTCAACTCATCAAAGTCATTCTCCATCCAGCTTTATTCTGTTCCTGGTGAGGAGCTGCGTTCCTTTGGAGGAGGAGAGGCACTCTGATATTTAGAGATTCTGTTTTTTCTGCTCTGTTTTTTCCCCATCTTTGTGGTTTTATCTACCTTTGGTCTTTGATAATGGTGACATACAGACGGGTTTTTCATGTGGATGTCCTTTCTGTTTGTTAGTTTTCCTTCTAACAGTCAGGACCCTCAGCTGCAGGTCTGTTGGAGTTTACTGGAGGTCCACTCCAGACCCTGTTTGCCTGGGTATCAGCAGCAGTGGCTGCAGAACAGCAGATATTGGTGAACCGAAAATGCTGCTGCCTGATCGTTCCTCTGGAAGTTTTGTCTCAGAGGAGTACTCGGCCATGTGAGGTGTCAGTCAACCCCTACTTGGGGGTGCCTCCCAGTTAGGCTACTCGGGGGTCAGGGACCCACTTGAGGAGGGAGTCTGCCCATTCGCAGATCTCAAGCTGCATGCTGGGAGAACCACTACTCTCTTCAAAGCTGTCAGACAGGGACATTTAAGTGTGCAGAGGTTATTGCTGTCTTTTGTTTGTCTGTGCCCTGCCCCCCAGAGGTGGAGCCTACAGAGGCAGGCAGGCCTCCTTGAGCTGTGGTGGGCTCCACCCAGTTCGAGCTTCCTGGATGCTTTGTTTACCTACTCAAGCCTGGGCAATGGTGGGCAACCCTCCCCCAGCCTCGCTGCCACCTTGCAGTTTGATCTCAGACTGCTGTGCTAGCAATGAGCCAGGCTCCATGGGCATAGGACTCTCTGAGCCAGGTGTGGGATAAAATCTCCTGGTATGCTGTTTGTTAAGCCCCTTGGAAAAGCGCAGTATTAGGGTGGGAGTGACCCGATTTTCCAGGTGCTGTCTGTTTCCCCTTTCTTTGACTAGGAAAGCGAATTCTCTGACCCCTTGCACTTCTCAGGTGAGGCAATGCCTCAACCTGCTTCGGCTCACGCACGGTATGCTGTACCAACTGTCCTGCACCCACTGTCCGGCACTCCCCAGTGAGATGAATATTTATAAAATAGTATTCAAAAATATATCAGATTAGACGGTGCACAGGTTTTAGACACATAAACACACACACACCAATATATGAACAAATACATTTCAGCTGATTTCATTATAAATTGATAGGTGCATGTTTGAAATTAGAGACTCTTTTCACTACTAGGGAGTCATGAATGTGGATGAGGCATAGATATGGAATACGCAATGTTTTTCTCTTAAATTTGTGTTGGTTGACTATGGGAAGCAAGGAGAATTATCTTTTAAAATGATAATAAAAATTCATTCTTTTTTAAACCCACAAATAAAGTCACACCATGCACTTTCTGGGGGACCATGAATAAAACATCAATTATTTTCTAAAAATCAACATTGTTTTCTTTTCCAAATACAATAATACTGTTAGGTAGGTAGATAGACATTAGCAGCTGGGAGGCGGTAAAGAGGAAAGCAAAAAGGCTGTCACTAACCGGCCTCTGGCCCACCCTACCTCATCCCCAAGACAGCCCTAACTCTACTCTAACAGATGGAGTTTGTGGTAAAGTCTGTGGCCAGCACATCATTGAGAGTAAGGAAATAGGGCACAGGTGGAAAGGTACTAAAGTGGCTCATGCCCAAAAACAACAAACCCTGTTCACCCCAAGCTCATTATACTATCATTATAATATAATTTGCATGTGGTTTTTCCTCCCCAAAGTGGGCTTTTCTTTATGAATTGTGGGTAGAAACATGCAGGTTAATTTTGGTTATATAACCATAAATAATAAATCTGTAGATATCATCCTGTTAATCAGACACATCCCAAACCTCAACTCCTCCTCACAAACCCCATAATAAGCACCTTCAGCTCTGTAAAGAGCTCTCCCTCTGAGAGTGTATTACTGTGCTTCAATAAACTTTGCTTTGACCTTGCTTATCGGTGTCAATTTGCAATTACTTGCTTACTATCAGGAGAACCAAGATTGCTGATCCAGAGCTCTGGCTGTGTTGATCTCCTCAGTTAAAAAATCCATCCCAACACAAAATTCCCAGTAACACTACCTTGACAATTTTATTAGTCACCTTAGGCTGCTGTAACAAGGTACTATAGACCTGGCAGTTTAAACAAAACTTTATTTTTCAGTGTTTTGGAGGCCAGAAGTCTAAGGTAAAGGTTCTGGCTTATTTGACTTCTGATAAGGGCTGCATTCTGGTGTGGAAAACACTGCCTTCTTGCTATATCCTTACATGTCCTTTCCTCAGTGCATACACATGGAGAAACACACACATACACACACACACACACACACACAAAGAGAGAGAGCATGCACATACCAACGCTCTGGTATCTCTTCTTATAATGATACTAATCCTATCCAATTACAGCCCCATTCTCCTAGCCTCATTTAATCTTAATTACTTCCTTAGAGGCACCATCTTCAAATATAGCCACACTGGCAGTGAGAACATCCACATAAAAATTTTTTGGGGGGTGCACATTCAGTCTATAACAACAACTGTCACTTAACTTCCATATTTGATATTAACCAAGTGATACCCTCCTAATTAACATCAAAAAGGACACAATGCAAAGAATTGCCTAGAGAAAAATCATCAGATCATATGATCATTGTAATAAAATTATTTAAACAATGGGCTGAAGAATAAAACCGTGATGTAATGTTCAATACAACATAAAAAGCATATGAAATGGAGCAATGAAGATTTGAATTTGGAGTAGAAAACCCTAGAGGCATTCTAAGTTCTAACCAGAAAAGCCACGTTGAATGAATTCATATTCTGTATGTGCATATGTTGAAACATATAAAAAGTGTGTGTGTGGATACATATAAATATATATAGGCAAATATACATATATAAATATATAATATAAATATATTATATATTTACCTATTACCTATATAATATATGGGCAAATATAAAATATATTTATAAAAAGTAAATATATATATTTACCTATAAAAAGGTAAATATATATTTTATATACATGTAAATATATATATTCATATATATAATGGTAAATATATATATATACTTACTCTTTTGAATATTCTATGGCTTTCTATGTTTATATATAAAATATATATTTATATATTATGTAAAATGTTTGGAAGGGCAAAACTTTTGCATAACTGTGGATATTGCATATTTCCTTTTAAAATGATTAGTAATTAAATCCACTTATAAAAAATTGAATATTGGTTTATATATGTTAGTATGCATCTGATAAATAATGTTGAAAGACAATTCAAAGCTTAAAATTAATCTGTGGAGTGAAAATGTATAAGAAAGATTATTAAATATGTATTGATCAATAGTTATATGGAAAAATTAATATATTTTATATGTAAATTAAAAGCATCTCTGTGTGTGTGTGTGTATATATGTGTGTATATATATATATATATATACATATTTAAATAATATGCTATGAGATGTTAGACCAATCATTTAGGGCACAGAAATTTCTTGCATGTTAAAAATTGATGAAAGAACTTACTGGTAATAAGAATGAGACAAGTAATATTAACAGCAATATTAGTAGTGATAATAATAATAGACCGACAATGACTAAAAAATGAAAAGGATAAAAATGTAATAAACGCTTCTTTACCTTGCATGCAATGTGCTTAGGGACTTCCTGCAGATTAGCTCATTTGATCATCATAACAAACATGTGGAATGGAAGCTATATTAACTGATCTCACAGCTTGTCATGCGGATCAAATAAGGTACTGTATCTAAATAGTTTAGGAATCTGAAAAGAAACAGAGTAGTAGGATATATATGCTATCACAAAGTGATCCAAGGCTAACAAACTAAATATAGCTATGACATAGGATTACCTATTGACAACATATGTACCGAGAATGAAGTAAGTTCTTTGATTAATTCTTATTAGTTAAAATTAACTTCCACTATTAACTTACTTTTATTACCCACACCCCAAAGTACATGCAGATACTCATGTATCTATATAAAAATTCTGTCTTCCTTTCCTAAGAGTTAATATGTGTTTATTTATTAATGGGGAAGGTTTTAAATATTAAGATAAAATGCAGTTGATTTTTGTTACTACAGAGCTCTGAAAAATAAGATGCAATGGAATACTATTCAGATGCAAAAAAAAATGGAAACATGTCTTTTGCAGCAACATGGACAGAACTGGAGGCCATTATCTTAAGTGAAACAAGCCAGCCACAGAAGGACAGATATTGCATGCACTCATTTACAAGTGGAAGCTAAACAATGTGTATGAATGGATGTGGAGTGTGAAATGACAGACAGTGGAGACTGGAAAGAGTGAGGGGATGGGAGGATGGTGGATGATGACAAATTACTTCATGGGTACAATGTACATTGTTCAGATGATGGATACCCCTAATGTCCTGACATCATCATTACCGTATCTATGTATATAACAAAAATTGTAGCACAAAAATGTGTACAGGCAAATGTAATTGTGCTTTCTTATAAAACAGGATAGTTTTCATATATTTATAAAGGACAAGTAGCTTATGAAACATTTCATCATAATTGACTAGTAAAGTACATATTTCAAAATACTGAAATAAGTCTGTGACACATTCTCTGTGGGATGTTAAAAATCAATAGTTTCTATTACAGTCAATGTTTCACTCCTCTATAGAGAATATTATAAATTTTCCATATTGTAAATGACCCCTTGAGAGATGCCTTTCTCAGTTTGGTCACCATTAAAATTACTGTTCTCTTATAGCCAAGTACAAAAAAAAAATCACATGAGAATGTCAATCTTTGAATACTAATGTCTAAAATAAATAAACCTACTTGAGTTTAATAAATAAGCTTGAGCTTATTTATAAATCTACTTGAGTTTAATAAACTATCAGAATGAGTTGCTTTGTATCAAGGCGTAAACTATTTTATATGATTTCTTTATTGGACTCTGAGTGATTTGTAGATGTAAAATTACCTCCTGTAAAAAAGAAATAATACTGGCAGAATTCCTGAAAGTACAGAAGGCAAAACCCTCAGAAATAAGATACACACTAGCCTTGGCTATGGCACCAAAGTGGCTACCAATGTTGTATTTAATTTCAATTTTGCTTATAACTAGCTCCACTTGGGAGCATGTCATGACTATGAAATAATCATTTCTCTCCAGGAGCAGACTTTTTCAACCCAGACAAATTTTAACTAGGATAGAGAGCTTAACAGAAATTAAGAGCTTAACAAATTCATTGGTGCTGAGCCTAATTTTAATCCATTTTGGATTCCACATTATTCAAACCACAACTCTTGATCTCAAGTGAAACATGTTACAGAGGCTACCTAAGTTATTCTAATGTTGTCCTGGAAAATATTGCGACTTTTGTGGAAGCTAATAAGTATTCCAATCTCATCACGACCCCTTGACAGATGCCTTTCTCAGTTTTGTCACTTACCAAAATCACTGTTGTCTTATAGCCAAGTACAAATCAATCATGTGAGCATAACAATCTTCATGTTTATTTTTTCTCTTGTTAGAAAGTCAGAGTGCTTTGTATTTATATTAACTATGTCAATAAATATGTACAATAAATATTTTTACAATAAACATTAAGGAGGTCAAAGATTTGTCATTAGAATTTCTTGGCCCTGCCTCACAAATTGAGTGAAAATAAAATTAGGGGACCTGAACTTGCGTTGGCAAGCAACCCATCTGTTAATTACCTGGCACTTGATATTTAGCCAATCTCTTTTTCAAAAATAATCCGAAAACATTACTGTGTGAGATATGCAAGATGATTTATTATCACCATTGTTCTAATTCATTGGTATTACTATAAAGGAATATCCAGAGGTGGGTAATTTATAATGAAAACAGGTTTATTTTGCTCAGGGATCTGCATGCTGTACAAGAAGCAGGGCATTAGCACCTACTTGGATTTTGGTGAGGTCATGATGCTGCTTCCACTGGTGGTGAAGGGCAAAGGGAAGCTGGTGTGCAGAGATCACAGGTAAAAGCAGAATCGAGGGTGGGGGTACTAGACTCTTTTTAACAATCAGCTTTTGCAGGGACTTGTCATGGGAACTAACAGTGAGAACGCACTCATTAAGGCAAGGATGGCACCAAGCCATTCACGAGAGATTTCCCCTGCTCCAAATACTTCACATTAGGCCCCACCTCCAAAATTGAAGATCAAATTTCAGCAATTTGAGCATGTACAAGAACCTACTGTGAAAAAGCAAAGAAATTTGGGAGGTTAAATATACCAACTATGGAATTCCTCCCTGTCTCCCCAAAATGTATGTCCTTCTCACATTGCAAAATACTATCATGTCTTTCTAGTAGTCACCAAAAGCTTTTTTTATTTTATTTTATTATTATACTTTAGGTTTTAGGGTACATGTGCACAATGTGCAGGTTTGTTACATATGTATCCATGTGCCATGTTGGTTTGCTGCACCCATTAACTCGTCATTTAGCATTAGGTGTATCTCCTCATGCTGTCCCTCCCCCCTCCCCCCACCCCACAACAGTCCCCAGAGTGTGATGTTCCCCTTCTTGTGTCCATGAGTTCTCATTGTTCAATTCCCACCTATGAGTGAGAACAGGCGGTGTTTGGTTTTTTGTCCTTGGGATAGTTTATTGAGAATGATGGTTTCCAGTTTCATCCATGTTAAGTTGTTCCAGCACCAACCCCAAAGTCCACGGTTTAAAGTCTCATCTGAGACTGAAGGCAAGTTCGTTCCAGCTGTGAACCTGTAAAACCAAGAACAAGTTATTGACTTCCTACAAGTTATTAACTTCCTAGAGCCAGTGGTGGAGCAGGCATTTGGTAAACATTATCATTTCAAAAGGGGAAAACTGGCCAAAAGAAAGAGGTAACAGGCCACATGCAAGTCCAATCTTAAGTCTTAAGTCTTAAATCTTAAATCGCCAAAATGATCTCCTTTGACTCCACGTCCCACATCTTTTAGATTCCATGTTCCATATTTTGGGCACACTCATGTGAGAGGTGGGTCCTCAAGACCTTGGACAGCCATACCTCTGTGGCTTTGCTAGATGCAGCCCATGTGACTGCTCTCACAAGCTGGAGTTTAATGCCTGTGGCTCTTCTAGTCTGAGATTCCATGGTGCCCGTGACTATAATTTTGGGGTCTGGAAGGCAGGAGTCTTGCTCCCACAGCTCCATTAGGCATTGCCTTGGTAGGGACTGGCTGTGAGGGCTACAACCCCACATTTCTGCTCAGAATAGCCTTAGTAGAGTCTGTTGGGTTCTACCCCTGTGGCAGGCCTCTGCCTGGGCACTCAAGCTTTCTGATACATCCTTTGATATCTAGGTGGAAGACGCCAAACCTTCACTAATCTTGCATTCTATGCAACTGAATTCTACACTAGATGGATGCTGCCAAAACTTATGGCTTGTGCCCTCTGAAGGCGGAGCCTGAGCAGCACCTAGGGTCATTTGAGCCTTGGCTGGAGCTAGAGCAGTGGCAATGTGGCAAGAAACATCCTGAGGTGGCATAGGTGAGCAGCGCTTACGCCTGGCCCTCAAAGTCATTCTGTCTTTCTAGGCCTCTGGGCCTTGTGATTGGAGGGGTTTCCTCCAAGATTTCTAACATGGCTTCAGGGCCTTTTTCCCACTGTTCTGCCTAATAGCACCTGGCTCCCACGTGTCGGCAGTTCCTTGCCTGAAAAACATTTTTTGTCTCTACCACATCGCAAGGCTACAGATTTTCCAAATTTGTACACTCTACTCCTCTTTTAATTTTAAATTCCAACTTTACATCATTTCATTGCTCCCTTGTCTTATTATAAGCTGGTAAAAGAAGTCACAGCAATTTTCGAACATTTTACTATTTAGACATTTATTTCACCAGGTAATCATTCTTAAGTTTGGCCTTCTACAAAGCCCTAGGGCATGGACACAATGAGCCAAGTTTTTTGCTGCAGCTTAGCAAGAGTGACCTTTGCTCCAGTTCCCAGTAGTTCCTCATTTTCATCTAAGACTTTATCAACCTGGACTTTACTGTTCATGTTTTTATCAGCATTTTAGTCACAGCCACTTAACCAGTCTCTAATAAGTTCCAAACTTTCCCTCATCTTCCTGTCTTCTTCTGAGCCCTCCAAAATCTTCCAATCTCTGCACACTACCCAGTTCCAAAGTCACTTGCACATTTTTAGGTATTCTTATAGCAACACCTTGCTCCTCAGTACAAATTTTCTCTCTTAATCCACTGTGTTGCTACAAGGAAATACCTAAGCCTAGGAAAGTTATAAAGGAAAGAAATTTATTTGGCTCATGTTTCTTCAGCCTGTACAAGAAGCATGGCACTGGCATCTGCTTGGCTTCAGGTGAGGGCTTCAAGCTGTTTCCACACATGGCAAAAAGCAAAAGGAAGCTGTTGTGCAGAATCACATGGTGAGAGCAGAAGCAAGGGAGAGTGCTAGATTTTTTTTTTAAACAATCAGCTCTTGTGGGAACTCTCATGGGAACTAGTAGGGCAAGAACTCACTCATTACCTTGAGGATGACACCAGGCCATGCCTGAGGAATGTTCCCCCATGACCTAAACACTTCCCATTAGGCTCCCCCTTCAACATTGGGAATCAAATTCCAACATGAGGTTAGGTGGGTCAAATGTCTAAACTGTAGCAGCCATAGTACAGATAATTTCGAATTTAAGTCACTTAAGGTCAAACAACTAGAAATTGGCAAAGGCAAGACATAAAGTCCTCTCCTGATTTTAAGTGTAGTTTCTACGAATTTTTACAACTCTGCCATACATTTTTAATTTGTCCATAAGCTCTTACAAATAAGGATTACGACTTCATTGCCACCTTTTTCACCCTTCTTTCTAACCCCATCCCAGCAAATAATATTTACATATAGGCATTCTAAAAATGTGTGTGCAGAATGGCTAGTAAAAATACTATAGAATTCTCTGCCATGATGCATTGACTTTTCTAAACTTCAAGGTGAGTTTTTCTGAAAGATCTCCTTTATTTAGGAAGACAAATCAATAAATGGCAATTTTGGTTTAGGCCTCCCAATTTCTCATTATCCACTAAAATTTGTGGGGAGGGGTGGTTCTTAAGACAACACACCCACCCATAAACAAAATGCTGCGTTGGTCTATTTAGCTCTTAGATAAAAGCTTTACTGGTATGAGATTCATAGACAAAAAGATGAAATTACAAAATGCTGAAGAAGTGAAGAACAAGAAAAATGCATTCTCCAAGAATGTTTCAAGATCTGGAATTTATTAATAATCATAAAATGACTTATGTTTCTTCACAAAATCTACTCAATGTATTACAAGTCATGGTGATAGATAAATAAGTGCTCAACTTATTTGAAATGAGACATCAGAGAAAGTGTTGAAAAACACCCGATTGTGTACAAAGGAAAGATTAATGCATATTAAATGAAAAAGTACTAAGTTCCAGAAACTGCTTAAAAGAGAGTAGGAGAAGAAACTGATATAGTCCTTGAGTAGTTCACTTAGTAGAAGAGATAAAGCATAAGCACAAATTGCAGTATTGTTGGACTTTGGTTTCTGGCCTAGTGGGGATAGGAAGGGATGCAGAGGATGCAATGTGTCCTATCTACCAAGCTAGTTTCAAAGTAATGACAAACAGGTCACTAATTCTACTATTGTGAGGAAACAGGTTACTTGCGTTTTATTAAAATTGAGAGTGTATAGTAATAAAATTACCCTTTCATACTGTCTTGTCCTGGGATAATTTATAATATAATAATGGGAATTATCACACTCCAAGAATATACAAGGACACTGTATCCATCAAGGAAAGCATGGTTTTACTCCAGCTTCAGCAATGCTTTGTTATTGCTAAGGTCATAGTCATAATGTATGTAGCTATTTCCCATCCAAGTAATCATCAAACACTATTTTCAACTCCTGGAAAACTATAACTACAGACAATTCTCTTGAACCAAGCTGTCCAAAAGTAATAATGCTTTATCACTCTGGCCTACATTCCTTTGCTGTCATTCATGGAGTTGACCGAGTCTCAAGCAAGGCTAGAAGTCTACTTTCCAACTCCCAACTCATGAGATTAAACAAACATATGTGTTATGATAGGATACAAAAGTGAAATACCAACAACTTGCTTCACACAATATTATCTGGTCATATGCAATATTATAATCACACTCCATTAACTCATCACAATCTCTTTTGATTGGATAACAAATGTTTACATGCCTTCCTTATTACACTACATTTTTTTCTGATTGGTTAAAATATACTCCCTGCAGCAAATCCCTGCATATTTTCTTCACTCGATTTACCTTTATATTTATTCACTCTTTTCCTAAATATTCTACCAAATATAATTATTTTTTAAATCTATGTATTTTATTTATAATCACATTTGTTCTACTATTACTCCATTCTTGTGTTAGGTCAATTTACCCTTAACTTTAGGCACTATATTCTCTGTCCCTTATCTCAGCCTGATCTTTCCTCATTGCTTAGGTGCTACTTTCTTAAAATCTTCCCCTACATATGCCTCTGTTTTTTGAAAAGTAAAACCATATTACGTTTTCTTTTTTAGTCCAATAACATTTTTTTCTGCCTTTCATCACTGACAGTTTCTTTGGTCTTTCACCTCCACTCGTCTCTTTCCAACTTCCTTATTATCCTTTGCTATAATTTGCCCCATTTGGAGTAAGGAACTCAGACTCAGAATTCTAAATATGTCTTGGGAATAAGAGTGGGCCCTTCCATTGACAGTAACATAAACGTGTATAGGCACGATATTTTACTGGATATCCACTTAGCAGATATCACTAGTGAAAAGGCTGAAGAGCCGCAGTATCTAAGTTTAACCCAGTGATAAAATTAGAAGGGCACAGCTTTATGTGGATGGATTTTAATTTTCACTGTAGTTTTATTAGTGTACTTGTATTAGTCTTCTAGGGCTGCCATAGCAAAATTCCACAGACTAGTTAATTTAAAATAAATTTCGTTCTCTGAGTTCTGGAGCCTGGAAGATCAAGGTGTCAGCAGGTTTGGCTTCTCCTGAGGCCTTTCTCCTTGGCTTGAAGATGGCCATATTCTCTCTATATCTTTTTCTCTGTGCATGTACGTGCTTGTTGTCTCCTTATCTTTCTATAAGGGCACAGTTGTATTGGATCAGGGACTCACCCTTATAAAATCTTTTAATCTTATTTACCTCGTTAAAGGCCCTATCTCCAAATAGAGTCACACGAGTGTTTAGGGATTCAAATTATGAGTTTTGAGAGAATGTAATTTAGTCTGTAAAAGTACTGTAGCAAAGTATTGTAAAATTTTCAGTATACCATGATCAGCTACAACATCTGCCTTAAGTAAATATTACTAATAATAAATCACTGTATATTATGATTCAAGTATATTCAAGGTAATCCTTGTAATTTCATCACTTTCACATTTTTTGCATTTGAATTAAGTAAGTTGGAGAGCAAGGGCTAGGTTAACTGCTAGAACAACTTCTGTAAAGTTATTGACATCATTTCCTAGATTCAAACTACAGATTTCAATGCAAATCAAATATATCAATTTATTTAGAGATGGAAAATCATCTAATACATGTGTGAGAAGGTGCTGAATTGTGCTGCCCCCCAAAAGATACTTTGTTATGCTAAACCCCATTACTTCAGAATGTAACCTGATTTTGAGATGAGGTATCTACAATGATAAGAAAGATAAAATGAGGTCATTAGGTCATTAGGTTGGGTGCTTATACAATATGACTGCTGTCCTTATAAAAAGAGAAAATACGAACACAGAGTAAGACACACATAAAGAGAAGATGATGTGAAAACACAGGAATAAAACTATCCATAAACCAAAGAGAGAAGCCTGGCACAGATCCTTTTCTTATAGCTGTCAAAAGGAACCAACATTACTGACAATGTGGTTGCATACTTCTCACCTACAGAACTGTGAGAAATAAAAAATTTTAAGTCACCGAGTTTGTTGTACTTTGATACGTCCACCCTAACAAAAAAAATGCACACAAATGTCTGACCTTTTGTTTCCTCACATATTATTCGTATTACAAAAATTTTCTTGGCTAGTGTATTCTAACTCCATACCTACTGTTTGAAGAAATCACTAACATCTAATAGTACCTTTGGGAAAGAACAAACAAACAATAACACTTCACTACTTTCTAGAATTACAGAATGTATTAATAATTACAGAAGATCCTTAATAAAAACATATTTGCCTTAAAGACCACTATTTAATGCAAAGCTAAAACTGTCGCCCAGGCATATAACTCTACTAAATAGCTTTAAAGGACCCCCAAATTGTTTTTCCTCTATACTAATACTTTGCTTGAGCTCTAAAATAATTCACTGATGAAAAGCTCTAAAATGAAGTAGGGTTATGTCATAGGTTGAATTGTATTCTTCAGAAAGGATATAGTGAAGTCCTGACCACCTGTACCTCAGAATATGACCTTATTTAGACACAGGATATTTACAGAAGTAATAAGGTTAGAATGAAGTAACTATGCTGGATACTAATTCAATGTGACTCCTGTCTTTATAAAAAGCAGAAATTTGGACACAGAGACAAATATGCCCAGAGAGAAGATGATATGAAGACACACAGGGAGAAAATTGCCATGTGACTGAAGTGATGTATCTACCAGCCAAAGAATATCAAGGATTGTAGGGAAACAACAAAAGCAAGAAAATACAAGAAAGTATTTTCTCCTAGAGCTGTCAGGGAGAGCATGGTATTGCCAACACCTTGATTTCATACATTTCGCCTCCAAAACTGTCAGACAATACATTTCTTGGTTTAAAGCCACCAAATTTCTGGAACTTTGTTATAGTAGCCCCTGGAGACTAATACAGATGACTTTTAAAGGAAAATGTGTAATGCATTATATGCAAATAGTAATTTTTTTCCCCTTCAAACTTTTATTTTAGGTTCAAGGAGGTACACGTGCAGGTTTGTTACATGGGTAAATCACATGTCACTGGAGTTTGGTCTACAAATTATTTCATCGCCTAGGTAGTGAGCATATTACCCAATAGGTCGTTCTTTTAATCTTTACTCTCCTCCCACCCTCCACCCTCAAATAGACCCTGACATTCATTGTATCCATGTGTACTCAATGTTACCTCCCATGTATAGTTGAAAGCGTGCATTATTTGGTTTTCTGTTTCTGTGTTAATTCACTGAAGATAATGGTCCAGCTGCATCCATGTTGCTGCAAAGGACATGATTTCATCCTTTTTATGGCTGTGTATTATTTCATGTTGCATATGTACCACATTTTCTTTATCCAGTTGACAGGCATTGTGATGGCTAATACTGAAGGTCAACTTGATAGGATTGAAGGATGCAAATTATTGTTCCTGGTTGTGTGTGCATGTGTGAGGGTGTTGCCAAAGGAGATTAACATTTGAGTCAGTGGACTGAGAGGGGCAGACCCACTCTCAATCTAGGTGGGCACCATCTAATCAGCTGCCAGCGTGGCCAGAATAAAAGCAAGCAGAAAAACGTGGAGAGATTTGACTGGCTTAGCCTCTGAGCCTACATCTTTCTCCTGTGCTGGATATATCCTGCCCTCGAACATTGGACTACAAGTTCTTCAGCTTTGGGACCCAAACTGCTTTCTTGCTCCTCATCTTACAGATAGCCTATTGTGGAACCTCACCTTGTGATCGTGTGAGTTAATACTCCCTATTAAACTTCCCTTTATATGTACATCTATCCTATTAATTCTGTCCCTCTAGAGAGCCCTGACTAATACAGGCATCTAGGTTGATTCCATGCTTTTCACAGTGGCAGGACTAATTTACATTCCCACCAGCAGTGTATAACCATACCCTTTCCTCTACAACCTCATCTACCTCACTCATCTGTTATTTTTTGACTTTTTAATAATAGCCATTGTGACTGATGTGAGATGATATCTCATGGTGGCTTTGACTTGCATTTATCTAATGATTAGTGATGTTGAACTTTTTTTTTTTTTTTGAGATAGATTCTTGCTCTGTCACCCAGGCTGGAGCACAGTGGCGCAATCTCAGCTCACTGCAACCTCTGCCTCCGGGATTCAAGTAATTATTCTGCCTCAGCCTCCTGAGTAGCTGGAATTACAGGTGGGTACCACCACACCTGGCTAATTTTTGTATTTTTTGTAGAGACAAGGTTTCACCACGTTGGTCAGGCTGGTCTCGAACTCCTGACCTCGTGATCTGCCCACCTCACCCTCCCAAAGTGCTGGGATTACAGGCATGAGCCACCGTGCCCAGGCAATGTGGAACTTTAAAAATTATGTTTGTTGCCCACATACATGTCTTCTTTTGAGTAGTATCTGTTCACATCCTTTACCCATTTTTAATGAGGTTGGTTGTTTTTTGTTGATGATTTGCTTAAGTTTCTAGTGGATTCTGCATGTTAGTCCTTTACTGAATGCATGTCTTGCAAATATTTTCTTACATTCTATGGGTTATCTATTCACTTAGTTGATAGTTTCTTTTGCTGTGCAGAAGCTCTTTAGTTTAATTAGGTCCCACTTGTCAATCTTTGGTTTTGTTGCAATTGCTTTTGGAGCTTCGACATGAAATCTTTGTCAAGGCCTATGTCCAGAAGGGTATTTCCTAGATTTTCTTCTAGAGATGCCAATGAGTCATAAGTTTGGTCTCCTTACATAATCTCATATTTTTTGAAGGTTCTGCTCACTTTTTTATTCTTTTTAAAAAATTGCCTGATTGAATAAAACTGGTCTTTCAGCTCTGAGATTTTTTTCCTCAGCTTGGTCTAAATCTGCTGTTAACTCTTTCCATTGTATTATGAAAGTCTTGTAGTGAGTTGTTCAGCTCAATTACATCAGTTTGGTTCTTAAATTGGCTATTTTGTCTTTCGGCTCTTGAATCATTCTACTTGACTCCTTAGATTTTTGGGGTTGCATTTCGACTTTCTTCTTTGATCTCCACTGCCATCCAGATTCTGAATTCTATATCTGTCATTTTAGCCATTTCAATCTGGTTAAGAAGCTTTGCTGGCGAGTTAGTGCAGTTATTTGGAGATATGAAGATACTCTAGCTTTCAGAATTGTCAGAGTTCTTGCAGTGGTTCTTTCTCATCTGTATGGGATGATGTTCTGTCAATCTTTGAAACTGCTGTCCTTTAGATAGAGCTTTTTTTTTTTTTTTGCTTTTATATTCTTTGATGCCCTTGAGAATTTGACTGTGGTGTAAGTTTAATTGGGTTTAAGTTTAGTTGTTATAAGGTTACTTAGTCTGTGGGTTTCACTGACTGGCTTTGTTTTGGTATAATTTCGGGGGGCAAAGCCTCAGCTCAGCACACCTGATCTGCATGTTCTAACCCTGGGCTGCTAGTACCAGGTGCATGGGTTTTGTTTTCTGGCCCCCAGAGGGTAAGCACCTGCTATGCTGGAAGGAGCCCAGGAGTTCCAACAACACTCTGATGGGGGATGCCTGCAAAAGTGCTTCATCAAGGATGTGGCTGTAGTGTCAACACTTGTGGCATGATGGGACAGTGGCATCTGTTGCACATATGCAGGTGGCAGTGGGACAGCACCGTCTATACATGTGCATGTGCCAGCTGTGATGCAGCAGTGGTGTCCCCACATGCATGTGCCAGCAAAGCAGTGGGGTGAGGCTGCAGACAAGTGCACATTGGCAAAGTAATGGGGGTAGGTTGCAGGTGGCTGCTTGCTGGTGGAAACCCATCTGCAAAAGTTCTCTTACAGCCAGTGAATGAACTGCTGTGGTGGCCACTGGGAAGCACCCTGACTGGGCATCTGAGGCTACACTTAAAGCAGGTGTGGCCAGGCAGGGGCATGGTAGAAGCTGGCAGATGGAGGGGTGCTTAGATCAGAATGGTCTTGTCCCACAAGCAAGATAGCTCTGTTCTGTCCAGATTAAAGAGTCAACAAAGGCCAAAGCCACCCAGAGGAACATGGCAAGACTTGGAGATGGTTGCTCCTGGCCTTGCTCCACTGCAGCCCTTCTAGCACCAAACCCTCTGGGCCCCATGCAGGCTGGAGTCCTGTCCCTGCCAATTATCCATGCAGCTCTCCCTGCCAGCTCAAATGTCCATGGGGGTCATGGGGTCCCCTGAAGCTAGGATTCCAGAGGTCCATGGAAAGAGTGGGCCACTCCATACCTGTTTGACACACCCCTTCCCCAGGAGCCACTTGGAGCCAGGAACAAGTCCTGATGCTTGGCAACATTGTGCATTGTTCTCAGCTTCCCCGGCTGCTTCAGCCCAGGGTCTGTGTCCTCCCTCTATTCACTCTCAATGCCTTCCTTCTGAAGATCCGCTCAGTGTGCTGGTCTTCTTGCTGGTTTGGCCTCAGTGGAAGAAGATCTTCCTGGCTGTGTCTAATAGGCCATCATGACTCTCTTTCGCTGGTAAAGTCAATATACGATTTATATGTGTATTTTAATAGAGTGATAAATGATAATGTTGTTACAGCTCTAACTAGCAATTCTATTCAACATCATTCAGTGAACTATATCCCCAACAGCACTATTGTTACTCTCCATTCTTAGAAATTCAACAGTATTTAAGACTCTGAAACATGCAGTCTAACACTCAATTATATACTATCCTATATGGTTTACCTCTATTTTGTGTGAGAAATGTACAGGGAAGCACCCAGTGGGAAAAGATCAATAATTGTAACTGCTTCTAACACATTCCTTTCTATATTTTCACTTATTTATATGTGCCATTATGTGTATAGATTATTTTTTCTAGACTCATGAGGATTATTTCATCTGTTGCCAACTTTTACCTTGGGAACTATTTGTTACCCTAGTTATCTTAACCAAAGTAAAGACTTTTTTTTCTACTTGGTTTGGTAAAGATAAGTTTGACTTTATCAATAGATGGAACAAATTAAAGTTATTATTAAAAAATGTACCAGAACTCTTATTAACCCCCTTATATCAAATATAGAAATTAAGCATGAGTATTATATATAAAATTTATTGAGTCGGGGACTGTTCTAAGAGTTTGGTATACATCATATGTTTTAAACCTTACAAGAATTCAACGTGAGGAAATTGAGAAATGAAAGGTTAAGCAATTTACTCAAGGTGATATAGGTAGGATTCAAATCCTTGCAGGAATAAAAATTAATCTAACCTGAATTGGTACCACGTCCCCTAGACACCAAACTGTGCTGATGCCAGGAAATTTCATAAGATATGTGAAATCAAAAATAGTTCTGGTCATTGATGAAAATAAATTAGAATTGAAAAGCTCATCTTTATTTTTGCTCACTGAACAAGCATTCATTCTTTTTCCCCCCTTCAGGATCAGCAATGACTAAGCAAAACTTTAATCAGTATCTGAATGAAATCTAAGGTACTTAAGTTGAAAACTAAGAGAAAAGGCAGGAATACAGATCATCCTAATCCTACAGAAAAAGCTGTGGTTTCACAATAGAGGTAAGGAAGGACTTGATGGAGAAGTCTATGTGCAGAGGGAGAGAAGATAAACTAGAAGAAAGGAAGCATTCACATGGAAAACACTGCTTTTGTAGAACTAAATTGTTAAGGTTTGTGCCTCCTGTGACACAAAAATTACAAATTGATGTTCTTCAAATGTTTATCACTCATTTGAGATTGACCAGACTCTAACTACATGCATCTCCATTCTAGCCCAGTATGTCTTTGGTCTGGGAAAGATTGTGATAAAAGAGATGTTTTAAGAAGGAGTAGTTACAATGGAGATAGGTCTCGAGGAATTGCCAGCTCAATATCTTCACAACTATATTTAGCTGTAAAAACCACTGGTTAGTAGCAGCAGCATCAGAGAGAAGATTCTCCAGAAAGAAATATTAAAATGGAATTTACCTATTATTTCTTGTCTTACTCCATTCATGCTTCTTTAACAAAATGCCATAAACCGGACAATTTATAAATCATAGAAATATATTTCTCACAGTTCCATAGTCTGGGAAGTCCTAGATGAAAGCTTAGACAGATTGAGTGTCTGGTGATGGCTGCTCTCAGCTTACAAAATGATGCCTATTGCTGTGTCCTCACATGGCAAAAAGAAAGAAGGGCAAAAAAGGGACAAACAAGTTTTCTCAAGCCCTTTCACAAGGGTATTAATCCCATATATGAAGACAGAGCCTTCATGGTCTAATCAACTCCTAAAGGCTCCACCCCTTAATGTTATAGACTTCAATGCCCTACTGCTACAATAAAGCTGGCATATGTCTAACTTAGTGCCAAGGATTCCTTTCATGGATTTCAGACCATGCTTAACACATCTGGTAGATGCTGACTTTGTTTCTCTTTAAGGTTTTTGTGGGCTTTGAAATTCTACTCTTTTCCCTGAAGCATATTCATTAGCCTATTGTTAAAGCTATATTTTGGGAAATCTTGGCTCCTTTACTTACTCTTCTAAGCTAATGTGTATGCCTATTCCCACTAGCTGTGATAGCCTTCAGAAAGCATCAACTTTTCTGTTTTATCTGGTTACACTGGCTTCCCTTAAAGTCCAGAAAACCAGTAACTTCTCCTTTTCTTTTTGTTCACTTATCTTTTTCCTATAAAGCTCTGCACTAACTTCCTTCTTCATATGTTAACAATGCCTGCAGATTTCTATGTCCATGAAGAGTAGAAATGAATGACATATTATTTGAAACTTCTCAAGCTCAGATTTCAAGCCCCATCTAAAGTAAACAGAGGCATATATAGAAGTTGCCTTTCAAATTAGACAACATATTCTTTGAAGTCAGAGTCTGTAACTTGCACTTCTATTGTGTCTTCTACTTCTGTCATGTAATTTGGCAAATGTTTCAACATAAAATTGTTGGCTATACTACTACAAGCCTAAAATAAAGTTTAGGTTGACCAAAACATAATGGTGTAAATATTTCTTTTAAAATAGTATAAAGCTTTGAGAAGCTAATTATCACCAAATAATTACTATATTAATTTTAAACTTCATTAGTGATGATTTTAGAACACCACATATTTTATTGAGACATTTATGTTTTTATCACAGAAGTAAAGGTAACAATTTTGAACAGAAATTTGTCCTTGGTTAATATAGGTATGGAGGACAAAGACCAGATACTATGTATCACCTCATATCACAAACAAGTATCCACAAAAATTGTGAAAAGTAGGTAAAATGTAAGGTACTTGCTGTGGAGGAAGGATCTGTGATATCAATTGCCTCTCAGGAAAGAAAGTGAGCCTCATTTTACCCCTAGGTAACAGTGGTTCTACATAAAAATAACAAATCAAAAGGTATATAAGCTAGGTAAAGGAAGATACATAAAAGAGGTTTGTTTCTTTCTCTCAACTATTCAAAAGCTCTAATTAGTTAAAGGTCTACCCAAGCTCTACTTTTGTTAATAAAGCCCTATTGCAGCAATGATTGTTTTTCCATTATCTCCTTCTATTTTCAATGGATAAAATGAAGACTCTACCTGGTATCTTTAAAGAATTCTGATTATCCTTCCAGTTGGCAAAGGCTCTACTGTCTTTCTACTTCTCTGTGTTCACAGTTCTGATGTTTAAAACTTACATGACTCCAATAACCTCATTCTAAATTTATAAAATTAGTCCTTGCTGACCTGTCTTCACTAAAGTAATCACGATAGTTAACTACTCTGCATCAACTTTTTGAAGTTTTAATCTTTTATTGGGTTTCATTGCACATAATAGATGTTCCATAAATATCAGTTGGATAAAATTATTCTTACCTCAATAATTATGTTTAAGTAAATTGGCCATGACGACCTTAATTAAGTAGTTGATAGAGAGGAACTATTCACTGGTAGAGTAATCCCTCCTTATTCATAAGGAATACGTTCCAAGGCTTCCAGTGGATGGCTGAAACTGAACATAGCATTAAACCCTATATATCCTGTTTCTTTTATTCTATACCTACATACCTATAATAAAGTAGAATTTATAAATTAGGCACAAGAAGATATTAACAGCAATAACCAATAATAAAATAAAACAATTATAACAATATGCCAGTATCATTACACTTGCACTTTGGGGCCATTTCTAAGTTAAAAAAAGGGTTACTTCAACACAAACACTATGATACTGCAACAGTCAATCTGTTAACCAAGATGGCTACTAAGTGACTAGTGGCCAGGTAGCTTATAGAGCATGGATATGATGGACAAAGGGATGATTAATTTCCTTGGTGGAACAAAGGAGAATGGCGCAAGATTTTTTTTATGCTACCAAGAATGGCACATAATTTAAAACTAATGGTTTGCTCATTTTTGGAATTTTTTGTTTATTATTTTTGGGATATGTTTGATTGACAGATAAAGAGTCACTACGTCACTTAACTTTCTACAGTTAAAGAACAAATGTTTATCAAAGTACTTAGTCAGAATTCTATTGTGGGATCAAGATTCATTCATTGATCATTCACTAAATATATGTTTTAAATGTATTGTTTAGTACCTATTATGTGCCAGACCTTTCTCTGGATGCTGATGCTACCAGTAAAACAAAACAAAACAAACACTGACATCTTTATTATCATGTTTCTTCTGTTTTAGTGAAGAAAGATAGATAAATACATAATGATAAAGAAAATTCATAAGTTTGAATTTAAATAAGAATATACTACGTAATAAAGATGAGATTTGAAAGCAGCAACAAAAGAGTGTATTATTAAACCCATGGTTTTGGAACAAATGGCTTACCTTTGGATAAAAATAATTCCTTCTCTCACAAAACTAATTCATTGATTCATTCACCTGTTTATTCAACAAATATCAGTTGAGAATCTAATATATGCAAGTCACTGTTCTTGGCATTGGGGACAGAACAGTGAACAAAAAGGATAGATTCCTGCTCTCATGGTGCTTACAGTTTAGTAGGGGAAGGGAGACAATAAACAAGATAAATAAGTCAAATAGCATTCCATGTAGTTGATCTGCCAAGGTACATTCAGGAAAACAGAAAAGATACTAGATATCTCGACAGACAAAATTTAATATAGGAATCTGGTTAATCATGTGTTGGAGGTTTGAAAAAAATAAGAACATTGAGGTAATGCATAGATAGTAACTGTAGAAAGCAGCTGTCAATCCTAGAGCTCATGAAACAAAGGGAAGAAGTTAGGTATGTCAGAGCCAACTAGCTGAGAGAAGAGTCTCCATAGAGTTGGGACACAGAATTCTGGGGAGAGAGCACTGCCTAGCCAAGGCTGTTATGTCAGGAGCTCAGGGACAAAGCCTAATTGGAAGAGCTGGTGTTCGGACTTCTGGGATAAGGCTCTGTATGGCTTAGTGGAGAGGACTCTCAAAGATCATTTATTAGGGGGCACTGACTAGCCAGTGCTGCTGCATGAGCAGCTCTTAGTAGAGGTTCCACAAAGCTGTGATTGAGGTATTTGTGGAGAGGGTGCTCTCAAGATTTGGCTGGTACCTCTGAGGTTCTAGAATTAGGATGGTTCTGGAAGTTAAAAAGAATCTAAAGACTAGATCCCTGCTGCAGTCAGAGTGAAAAACTATTGCTGGGATGATGCTGACAGAAACAGCAAGCAAACAGGAAGGAACAAATCACTTCTCTTTTTCACCCTTCTTTTTGTCTTCAGGTTCCTTTCTAGCACACTGTATCAGTAGAAAACAGGCAGATAAGCAAACATTTTGTTAGTCGTCTAAGAAAAGACATGTAGTTTTCAGAGACCAAGCACCAACATCACAAAGCAGAGCATACAAGGGTAGGTTTAGAGCAGAGAAAAAATAGTTTAATAACCATGGTAGTCTGGTTCTTCACTAATCAGAATGTATATGTATCCTTCTATATATATATATATATATTTGAACTTCCTTTCAACTATAAGAACAATGTTATACTTTTGTGCAAAATATGCGTGTATTCTTCATACAAATAAAAGTTATTTCATGCTCTCTCTGAAAGGAAAGACACAAATTTCCAGCAGTAATTGCACACATCTTTGAGCATTAATCATTCACACATCTCTGGGTGATGTTAATTATTCCTCTAATTCTGTTACAGTATTATCGGAACATTCTAAACCCTGAATACTAAATTATAAACTTAAACACAGACAATAATCCTTATGTAAAATCATAAAGGGAAAGTAAGAATGAGAACAAAATCAATGTTTGAGTGCACATTCCCATAATAAAAAACAAGGAGGAAAATGTGCATACCAGACACAGTTCTCTTTTCTGAAGCTGTAAGGCCATACTTAATATATATTACAACCTTTTCCTGATACTTTTACCATGTTTCTTTTTCCTCAGCCACCTCTCAACTAAATCTTGTCTTTTTTGATTATAGTTGTTTACCATTACATTATACTGTAAGACATGGAAGTTTTAAGAAACAGCCACTGAATTCCAAACAGTCTTTCCTGCACCTATTAGATAGTGGCAACTCAATTTCCTCCTGATAGTATCAGTTACCCAAGCCAATGAAGTAACCTCTTTCTTTGACTGTTGTTTTTGTGGCATGAAGAGTCAAATACAATGGCTAAATGGCAGCCTTGATTTTCAACTTAATTAATCCATTGTTATATCTCATGATGAAAATAGTTTTGTCTTTGGAATTAAGAACTCCAAATAAGCAAGGTTCGAAGTTATGGAAATAGGAAGGAAAGATTCTGTGACCGTTTTAGGTATATTAATAAGCAGAATTATTTTCATTTATTTCCCTTGCTTTCCAGATTCATGTGTTATGTCCATGAGGGAAAGTGTACCGCATATTGGTTCCCTATTAAAAGTATTACTGAATTTTGTGAGATAAAGTCTCTTCCTTTCAGGGTGGATTATCTAAAATAATATTGTAAATGAATCCCTGATGCATAATTCACTATGTTATCAAGGCACCTATTTATAAATGATATAGTACATTTTAAGATTAGTGAATTGTATAGTCATGAGCTCATTGGTACATTTATTTCACTGTGAAATAAATTCCTTGGTCAGAAGCAATGTTGTATAGAATATGACTGATAAGACATTCGACTCTTTTGAACATTTAATAAATTTTAATAAGCTTTATTTTAGAATAGTTTTAGATTTACATAAAAGTTGCAGTTCTACTACACTCTATACCCAAACTCAGCCTTACCTATAATTTTTTTATTTTATTTATTTATTTTGAGACAGAGTCTCACTCTGTCATCCAGGTTGGAGTACAGTGGTGCGATCACGGCTCACTGTAGCCTTGACCTGACAGGCTCACATAGTCCTCCTGTGTCAACCTCCTGAGTTACTGGAACTACAGTTTTGCAACACCATGCCTGGCTAATTTTGGGGTTTTTTTTTGGGTTTTTGTTTGTTTGTTTTTGTAGAGATGAACTTTTGCCCTGTTGCCCAAGCTGGTCTTAAACTCCTGAGCTCAAGCAATCCACCCGCTTAGCCTCCCAATGTGCTGGGATTGCAGGCATGAGTCACCCTGCCTGGCCTTACCTGTTATTAACATCTAACGTTAGTATGGTAAAGTTTTTGAAATTAATAAACCAATATTGATACTTTATCACTTGGTAAAGTTTATATTCAGATTTCCTTAGTTTTTACCTGATATTCTTTTTCTTTTCCAGGATCTCATCTAGGACAGAACATTACATTTAGTCATCATGTCTCCTTAGACTACTCTAAGCTGTGACAGTTTCTCAGTCTTTCCTTGCTTTTGATGAATTTGAAAATTTTGAGGTGTAGTGGTCAGATATTTCATAGTACATATTTTTATTTGGATTTGTCTGAAGTTCATCTCATTAATAAAAAGGAGTATTTGTTTTTGGAAGGAAGATCACGGAGGTAAAGTGTCATTCTTGTCACATCAAGGCTACATGTAATTAACATTACTTATCACTGAGGATGTTAAACTCAGTCACTTGGCTGATGTAGTAGTGTTTGTTAAATTTCACCACTGTAAAATTATTATTTTTTCCTGTCCTTTCCATACTGTACTCTTTGGAAGGAAGCCAATATGCATATCCCATATTTATGGAATGAGAAATTATGTTCTATCTCCTTGAAAAGTAAGCATCTGCAAAAATTATTTGGAATGCTATAAAAATGTGCTTATTATTTCCAAATATCGTTCTATTCAATTATTCATGTATATCAGTATGGACTCATATATATATATATATATATATATATATATATATATATACACTTTGGGTTATAATCCAATATTACCTTATTTTATTGCTTAAATGGTTCCAGCTTTGGCTATTGGGAGCTATTTCATTTGGCTCCTGTGCTACTTGGATGTATGTCCATTCACTTGTTTGTTTTGAACACTTTCTTACTTTCTGGAACTACAAGGTTCTCTAGGCTAATCTTGTATATTTCCTGCCCCATCCCTAAAATCAACCATTTCTCCAAGGAGCCCTGCTAAATTTTTTGGAGATAGAAATAAAGACCTGGATACTAGCCATGCTCTTTGCTACTGAAGTATCATTGCTTTCAGACTCCCTCAGCTGACAGACAAGTGCAGAGCTGACAAAGCAAATACATATGTGTATACTAAACCAGGCATACATGCATATGCACGCATATCTATAAATATTTTTATATACACCGATCTTAAGCTAAACATACATTCTTATTGATGGCTTCAACTCTATTGCATTACCACATGGATCATTCTAGCCTCCTCTTTGATTATTTGTAATCTCTCAGTCAAAGAGTAAGGAACGTAGCTCCTGGCATTCAATTACTTAATTATTAAATTCTAGCATACTAATAGAATGATTTCCAAATTGTTAACACATACCATCATAGTAAATAACTGTATTGTTTAGAGTAAAGTGCTATGTACAACTCCTTTTTCTTTTAGACTTACATTCTCAAAACCATTTCCAAAATTACTTCAGGTCAAAGTCTCCTTCCCCACTTCCTTCACTGACTTTATACTTTACATTTGTAATACAAATAGATTATTTTTTATCATAATCTGCATTCCATCCTAGGCTCCTTGACCTCCTACATTATTTTTCCAAATGTGCATATATTAAGGTTCATTCTGTGCTATACATTTGTATGGATTTTTAAAAACTGCATAGTGTCATGTGTCCACCACTGCAATATTATATAGAATAGTTTCACCACCCTAAAATATTCACTGTACTTTATCTATCCACCTCCTCCCTAAGTCTTGAGAAATCACTGATCTATTATCTCTCTTTATAGTTTTTTGCCTCATCCAGAATATCATATAAAAGTAATCGTACACTATGCCTTATGTTTACACTGGCTTTTTAAACTTAGAAATGTACATTTAAGATTTGTCCATGGTGTCACCTGAATTAATAGCTGAATTTTAAATATCAATAAATAATATTTCAGTGTATGTATATACCACAGTTTGCTTATTCATTCACCTGTGGAAGGGAATCCTGATTGCTTCCAGTTTTTGGCAAGTATTGATAAGGCTGCAATAGATATCCATATGTATAAGTGTTATATAAGTTTTAAATCTGTTGGATAAATAACTAGAGTATAATTGTTGAATCATATAGTAAGATGATATATAAATTTATAAGAAATTGCCAAAATATTTTATCAAATGGTGTTATCATTTTACATTCTTATGAACAATGAGCAGTTGTCGTTGCTCTGCATCTTCTATAGCAATTGGTATTATGTTTTTTAATTTTATTTATTCTAATAAGAATGTAGTGGTTTTGTTTTTTACATTGGCATTTCTCTAATGACAAATGACATTAGACAGCTTTTCAAATGCCTATTTGCCAGCTGTAAGTGAGATGTCTATCTAGATCTTTTGCTAATTTTTGAATTGGGCCTTTTTTTTCAATGTTGAGTTTTAGGAATTATTTGTATATTCTGGACACGAGTCCTTTATCTGCTATATGATTTATAAATAAATATTTTCTTTCCGTATGTGGCTGGTCTATTTTTTATCTTAACAGTGACTTTGGCAGAGCAAAATAATCTTAATAATAAATAATCTTAATTTTAGTAAAGTCCAATTTGTTGTTAACTTTAACAAAGACTACTTTTGTTATTATATTCAAAAATGCATCACAAAACCAAGGTCACTCAGATTTTATCTTACTTTCTTCTAGAACTTAAATATTTTTTCATTCTACATTAAATGTATATTTTAAATATTTTTGTTGTTGAAGATGTGAGATCTATGTTTAAGTTCTCTAAAATTGCATGTAGGCATCCAATTTTGCCAGCAACTTCTGTTGAAAATATATATTCTTCATCAAATTGCCTTGGATCCTTTATCAAAATTAGTTGACTATATGTGGATGGCTCTATTTCTGGACTGTCTTCTCTGTTCTTTTAATCAATGTGTTTATTCTTATACCAATACCATCCTGTCTTCATTATGGTAGGCTTTATAGTAAGTCTTGAAATTAGGTAATGTAAACTCTCCAATTTTTTTTTGGATTATATTGACTATTTTAGGTCTTTTTCTTTGTGTATAAATTTTAGAATCAGTTGGTCAATGTATAAAAAATTTCTTGCTGAGATTTTTAAAAGAATTGTATTCAATTTATATTTCGTATTTTAAAAAATAGCATTTTGACAATATTGAACATTCCAGTTCACAAACACAAAATCTGTCTTATTTAGTTCTTTAATTTCTTTCTTCAGTTTTTCACTTTTTTTACATACAGATGCTTAAGATATTTTGTTTCGTGCCTATGTATATATGTCACACTTTTTTTCTCTATCAAACCTTCCATTTTACCTTCTCCATTCTCACTTTCAAATAATGTCTTACATGTGTCTAGTCTAAATATAATTTTTCTAACAGATATGGGGAAATTTAACATGCAGAAAGAAAGTGATAGTTTATAAATCAATGTCATGGAGTACACTAGATGGAATTGGATCTAATGCACAAGTTGTGAGGTTGGCCTTGACCAAGGACATGAGCAATTCACTCAGAGTAACAGGAGAGATGATAGAGTTAATGAATGCAGATGCATGTAGGTGATAGACATAGTAATAAGAACTTGTAAAACACCAGTTCTGATTGCCTAAATTTTCCTAATGAAGTAGGGATCAGTTTTAATCCTTACTAGCCATATATGACTAGTGGTTACCATGTGGGTCAGCACAAGTCTAGAGTGTAACTACTGGAGTGAGTGGTTGAAGTAAAGTGGGGAACAAGAATATTGGGAAGAGAGGAGTTAAAAGACAGACAGGGCCAGGGTGTTAGGTCATTTACATGCATATTGAAATCATTTGGAATTATAAAAGAAGCAATGTTAGACTTAGTGTCTAATGTTAGACATTGTGTCTAACATTAATTAATGTCTTTAACATTAACTAACATTAAAAAACTAACATTAATTAGTGTGTCTAACACTTAGTGTTCAACATTAGTGTCAGTTAGCTGAGTGTTAAAATGTTCACGGAATAAGAAGGAGTAACCTGAAAGTTAATAGATGACTGAAATAAGTTTGATGAATAGGTGTTACAGTCTAATGACCTGAGAGTTAAAGAGTGGTATCTTTCTGGAGGAGAAAGGGACAAATGTCTGGAGAGGCAATATTAAGCAAGGAAGTCACTTGTTATACTTTTGGGCCTTGTGGTACAAGGAATATTAAACAGAAAAAATGCCGTTTACTGAGAAAACTGTAGGAAAATAGTGTCTTAAGAACAGATCTAGGTGTTAGAAAAGAAAGTGAGAGTATTATTAGGTAAGATGTTGTGAGCATTGAGTTTTTGTATGACCATGTCTATACAAATGCATAATGAAAGGGTTTCAGAAGATGAGAAGAGTGTTTTATGAGATCTGATAGGAGGAACATTCAAGGCTAGCTGTGGAGATGAAGAACGAGTTAGGAGACTTTGGCTTCTTGGAGTGATTTGCATGATAAAAAATAAAAGGTATGCTGAGATTTCCTAATTGGTCCTGATTAGACCTGATTGGTAAAGATGGAGGTCATTTTCTCTACATGATACCAAAATTACAGACTATAAATGTCTTTGCCTTCACAGAAAGATACCAAGAGACTAAGCAATTCAATGTGGCAACACAATCTCTTTCTCAATAAATGTGTTTTGGTTTCCATTTGTGGGCTTATCTTTGGTCAACATCTACAAAGCAAATTTCATTGAGAAACATTAAAACCTAGGAAAGATATATCCTTTTATAAATTTTATTTTCTGACATATCAGTCAGTTTTCAGTGAATAAATCAAACTGAGTAACAAACTAAGCTTAATATTTATCTTGATGCCTTCTAATATATTAGTTTAGTAAAAAACTGTCAAATGGTTCAAATTTTATCACAGAACAAACATACAGACAGACAAATGCAAACTGCTGAACACTGAATGTGAAGCAGAGGCTTCACTTGTTAGGTTGGCTCTTCAGCAGGATTGGGAAATTGATTGTATCCAAGTGTATGATCATGCTTGGGAAAATTAGGGTAAAAGAAATTAGTTTTCAATGTTGGTTACATAAGTGTACTTAAACACACGCAAAAATGTTCTGTTAATTGCAAACTACCTAGTTATTTATAAACAAATAAAAATAAATTGGATTGTGTAAGATTTCTAGCATTATCTTACTCTCTAAAAATTTTAACTGTCTTCAAATACTGACCTATTATAAGGCAATATGGCAAAGGTAGGCTTCTACTCTGCAGATATATTTTACTTGAAATTGAGGAAGAAATACTGAACTATCATTCAACCATTCCTAAAACAACTATTTTTTTCATATTTTCTCTTTGAGTCCAAAATTCCAGAAATGATTTTTTTCAAGTGCTTATTTTTCTTTCATAGCCATGAAAGAGTTGGGAGTTTTCTAGAGGAGGTGACTAATATCTATCTAGAAATGGCTAATGCCTTAGAAATGTCTTCTTAATGTCCCATCTCCCCATCATCACCTTCAAAACATTTCAGGATTACCTTATTGCATTGTAAATTCTCTGATATTTTATTTGCTTGTTAATATTACTAAGTGCATTATGTATACAGGACAAAATGTATTTAACAAACATCCCACAAAGCTCTTATGTAGAATGATTATAGTTTCAATCTTTCCAATCTATTCTCAGTAAAAGTTACTAACATATATTTTTAGGTCCCAGAATTACTGCAGCCCTGAATCTGGTGAAGCTCAAGCAAAGCAATCATTTGGAGGAAGAGGGCATGGATAGGGCAGACACAAGTATTTTCAACTACTACAGGCAACAATCACAGCCCTTGCACACATTAGCACTAATTTAAATTCCTCCTAATTTATTCATGAATCTCTCCCCAATTAGATGCATGCACTCTTTCAACTATCCTACTTGGATAAGAGCTTATAGCTACTTTTCCACTGTCTTCCACACTGACAGAGACAGGTGTCATAACTTCTGTTGTACTGTTTTAATCTCTTCATGTATTTTTAGCCTTTGCATAAGCCCTTGGTTAAAAAACAGAATTGCTGTGGATGTTTTCCTTTTGGAAATCTGTAACTGACAATATGATAGGCAGGTAAGAGTTTGCAGAACGGCACAAATTATAACTGAAACATGGGACAACATTGATAGAGCACTTGCATAGCCAATGAGATTTATTCTGACACTAACTTAAAATTGGTAAGAAATAGTGGAAGTCCTTGGAATAATGAAGCCAAGCAACTTGTCTCAGCTCTAAATAAAATTGTGAAAAAAGTAAATCCTCTCTTCATTGTGACCTGTATCTTCAATTTTGCCTCTTTCACTACTTCCACTTTGAACTCTTACTATCACAAATTGTCACAAACGAATGCTCAAGGCTCACTTGATACTTTGTCACAGAGGAAAGCTACCTCACAAGAGTGTTGAGAACAATGTCTTCTCCTTACATTCTTCACTTTTCTTCTCTTTTCTTTTCTTTTCTTTCCTTTTCTTTTCTTTTCTTCTCTTTTCTTGTCCTTTCTTCCTTTCTTTCTTTTTTTCTTTCTTTCTTTCCTTTTTTTTTGAGACAGTCTCTCTCTGTCACCTAGGCTGGAGTGCAGTGGTGTCATATCAGCTCACTGTAACTTCTGCATCCCAGGTTCAAGTGATTCTCATGACTCGGCCTCCAGAGTAGCTGGGATTAAGGCATGCACCCCCAGGCCTAGCAATATATATATATATATATATATATATATATATATATATATACATATTTTTTTTTTTTTTGTAATTTCAGTAGAGACAGGATTTGGCCATGTTGACCAGGCTGAACTGGAACTCCTGGTCTCAAGTAATCCACTCACCTCATCCTCCCAAAATGCTGGGATTACATGCATAAGCTTCTCCTCATATTCCTTCACATTTTTTAAAATAAGAAGCCAATGCATTTCTCTGTGGAATAAGCCACTAGGGTAGAACATAAGTTCTTCACAAATAACCTCTCATGGGCAGCCTTCTAGCTTATTTTCTTATAAGGACATTTCTAAATTCAGCAGTTCACACTTGCTACAATGGATTACTATATTTTCCTAGAATAGTAAACACCACAGAAACATAATTCCAAGGAATAGACTTGTCTAATATTGCCCAAACTTGTCTTCCTCTTTAGGTTCCCATTAGGTATGTTGCAAAAACCATCATCAATTTGTTCTCTGTGAATAAAACAGAAAAAGGGAGGTTCAGTAATAAGTGTCCACTAAAAATTGCCAGAATTGGCGTGTCTTTTTATTGTTGTTCCCTTGTATTATGTTGATTTGTTTGTTCTTGTTGGTAGTGGTGGGTTTTTTTAGGGGTTTTATTTGTATCATTGTTGTTTTATTTTGTTTTTGTTTTTGGTTGGAAAACACTAAAATACTCTGCTGCCTGTCTCTTCTCTTTCACTATCAAAGGGAGTAATGGAACTTTGTGCTATGAATAACTGCTACAGTAACTTCATTTATAATAAAAATGATGGACATTACTTAAATGGCTCTTTATGCCATGGAGACAGCACTTAGTAGTTATTGTACAGGTCTTCATGACCAAACCCATGTGGAGAACTGAGCCAATAATCCTGGAACTTCAATCCCCAAACTCAATGAGTGCTATCTGAATTATCCATGTGATAGCTTCATTTCTCTGTAGGGCTTCAGGCTATCATTGGGAGACATAGTTATCATCATTGCTAAGACAAGTTCATTTCTTTATTAAGTGCTTGCTAGTCTGACTATGAAGGTAATCATTACTTTTTAGCCACTTTTCCTGCAGTTATCTTGTAATGGGATGTTTGTGCTAATGAAGTAGGCAGTGTTTTGAGATGGTATATTTTAAACGTGATTTCACTTCTTTTAACTGAGTACAATTTTCCTCCTTCAAAATATCCTGTAACTTGTTGTACAGTGAATTTTTCAAATACCTCAATAAGGAACAGAATTGTAATTAGGAAATAAAGTATAGACTTCTAGCTGAGAAAGAATTCCATCTAGTTCCTACAAGGACCAAAATCAAGTACATTTTAATGGCCCAATGGATAAATTGGGTTAGGGATCTCTCAGAAGTGTTATGGAAGAACTATGTGAAACAGAAGACCTGGCCAAGCTTCTGAACGTTTGTTTAGTTGGTTAGTGGAATGAGGGCCAGCAAACAATGAGAGAAAAACTATCAGGGGTGGATTGCAGTTCAGCATTACTGAGTGTTCTCTAAAATGGTAATTCCCCTGTACTAACAAGTGGCTTAGGGCTAACATTAGGATTAGAGATCTTATAAAGCAGTTTTTTGGGTAGAAATGGAAAGTGTGGGCAGTCTTGATGTATTCCAATAACTCACAGGAAAAATCAAGAATCATAAAATTTTATAATTACTGTTGATTAAAGAGTGCATTTCTATCTGACTTCTTAGGTAAAAAAAGACTACAAAGACAAGCTTGAAAGAAAATCATGAGCTCAATCTCCATCACTGAGCAGTCTATTCCCATGTTTCAGGCTTATTTATTTCCTTCTTGTAATTCATAGAAAAGTTCCTATTTTCTGGTTATTGTGAGAATGCCAGCATGCTGGCCTTTTTGACTCGACAGAAATCTTTCTTTTCTCATGACTCATTTTCTCAGAATAAATATCCTCTCACTCTTAGAGAAAAAAGGCATATAAAGGCAATATACATTAAAATTTTGATAGCCACCTATACATACAATTATTACACGTCATATATTTTATGGCTGGGCATGGTGGCTCACGCCTGTAATCCCAGCACTTTGGGAGGCCAAGGCAGGTGGATCACTTGAGGTCAGAAGTTCAAGACCAGCCTGGCCAACATGGTGAAACCTCATCTATACTAAAAATAAAAAAAATTAGCTGGGCGTGGTGGCCAGTGCCTGCAATCCGAGCTACTTGGGAGGCTGAGACAGAAGAATCACTTGAACCTGGGAGGTGGAGGTTGCAGTGAGATGAGATGGCACCATTGCACTCCAGCCTGGGTGACAGAGCGAGACTACATCTCAAAAAAATAAGAATAATAAAATACAATTTAAATGATTAGAAACCTGGGCATTTGGAACCAGGCACCTAGTTTGAATTTTTCTTCACTACTTTGGACACTTGAATAAGTTACTTAACCTTCCTTTTCTTCAGTTTCCTCATCTCCAAAATGAAAAAAAAAATAAAATTTTCTTCATCATGTTTTGTGAACATTAAATACATTGATACGTGATAAACTCAGGGGAGTGTCTGGTATTTACTATTTTATACATGATTGCTATTAAGAACAAAAAATTAGGAATATTCACCTGAGCATCATCTGCTCAAGTGAAAATACTGTTTCCACTCCACACTAAATGTATTAATTTCAAAGGTATGTGTATCTCCAAAATAATTAAGAAAGAAATATGATGAAAATTAAGCAGACTGCGTGAGAACAGACTAATACAATAAGTTGGTACCAGGAGATAGTGGGGAGCTGCTATAAGGACCCCAAAAATGTGGAAGCAACTTTGGAAATGGGTAATTAGCAGAGGTTGGAAAAGTGTGGAGTTCTCAGAAGAAGACAGGAACATGTGGGAAACTTTGGCACATCTTAGAGACTTGTTGAATGGCTTTGACCAAAATGCTGATAATGATATGGACAATGAAGTCCAGACTGAGGTGGTCTCAGATGGAGATGAGGAACTTGTTGGGAAGTGAAATTAAGGTGATTCTTGCTATGCTTTAGCAAAGAGATTGGTGGCATATTGTCCCTGCCCTAGATATCTGTGGAACTTTAAACTCGATAGAGATGATTTAGGATATCTGGTGGAAGACATTTCTAAGCAGTAAAGTGTTCAGGATGTGACTCGTGTGCTCTTAAAAGCATTCAGTTTTATGTATTCACAAATATATGGTTTGGAATGGCAACTTATGTTTAAAAGGGAAGCAGAACATAACATTTCAGAAAATTCACAGTCTGATGATGAATGAAAAAGAAAAACCCATTTTCTGGAGAGAAATTAAGCCTGCTGCAGAAATTTGCATCAGTAATGAGGAGTCACATGTTAATCGTCAATACAATGGGGAAAATGTCTTCAGGGCATGTCAGAGGTCTTCCCAGCAGGCCTTCCCATCACAGGCCCAGAGGCCTAGTAGAAAAAAACATGGTTTCATGGGCCCAGCCCAGGATCTTGCTGCTTAGAGCAATCTCAAGACTTGGTGCCCTATGTCCCAGCTGTGGCTAAAAGGGGACAACATAGAGCTCACACTGTTGTTCAGAAGGCACAAGCCCCAAGTCTTGGTGGCTTACACATGGTGCTGGTTCTGTGGGTGCACAGAAGTCAATAGTTGAAGTTTGGGAACCTCTACCTAGATTCAGAGTATGTATGGAAATGCCTAGATGTCCAGACAGAAGTTTGCTGCAGGGTTGTGGCCCTCATGGAGAATCTCTGCTAATGCAGAGCAGAAGGGAAATGTGGGATTGAAGCCCCTACAGAGAGTGCACACTGGGGTACAGACTAATGAAGCTGTGAGAAGAGGGCCACCATCCTCCACATCCCAGAATGATAGATTCACCATCAGCTTGCATCGTGCACCTGGAAAAGCCACAAACAATGCCAGCCCATGAAAGCAGCCATGATGGGGTCTGTACCCTGCAAAGCCACAGGGGCGGAGCTGCCTATGGCTGTGGGAGCCCATCTTCTGCATCACTGTTACCTGGATGTGAGACATGGAGTCAAAGAAGATAGTTTTGGAACTTTAAGTTTTGACTGCCCTGATGAATTTCAGACTTGCATGGGGCCTGTAGCCCCTTTGTTTTGGCCAATTTCTCCATTTGGAATGAGTATATTTACTCAAGGCCTGTACCCCCTTTGCATCTAGGAAGTAACTAACTTGCTTTTGATTTTACAGGCTTATAGGTGGAAGGGACTTGCCTCATCTCAGATGAAACTTTGGACTTGCACTTTTGGGTTAATGCTGGAATGAGTTTAGACTTTGAGGAACTATTGGAAGGGCACAATTGTGCTTTGAAATGTGAGGACATGAGATTTTGAAGGGGCCAGCAGCAGAATGATATGGTTTGGCTCTGTGTCCCCACTCAAATCTCATCTTGAATTGTAATATTCCCCATGAGTCAAGGTTGGGACCAAGTGGAGATAATTTTATCATGGGGGCCATTTCCCCCATACTGTTCTCCTGATAGCGAGTGAGTTCTCACAAGATCTGATTGTTTTATAAGGGGCTTCCCCCTTCGCCCAGCATTCTGTCTCTCCTGCCACCCTGTAAAGAGGTGCCTTTTGCCATGAGGGTAAGTTTTCTGAGGCCTCACTAGCCATGCAGAACTGTGAGTCGATTAAACCTCTTTTTTTTATAAATTAGCCAGTCTCAGGTATTTCATCACAGCAGTGTGAGAATGGACTAATACAATACAGGTTGGTAGAATAAATAAAAAATCACAAACCAAATATCTGCTATGTTGAGGAAACATACCTAATACATAAATCTTCTCACAGACTGAAGGTAAAGGGATGGAAACACATATTTCACACAAACAGAAACCAAAAGCAAGTAAGAGTAGCTGTTCTTATATCAGATTAAAAAAACTTAAAGCAACAACTATAAAAAAAGACAAATACAGTCACTATATAATAATAAAAGGATTAATTCAGTAAGAAGATATAACAATCCTAAATAAATATGCACCTAATTCCAGAGCTCCCAGATTTATAAAGCAATATTACTAGGCTTAAGAATAGAAATATAAAGAAAGAAAATAATACTGGGGGACTTCAACACTCCATTGACAACACGAGACAGATCATCAAGGCAGAAAGTCAACAAAGAAACACTGGACTTAACTGCATTCTAGAACAAATTAACCTAATAGATATTTACCGAACATTCTACTTAAGAACTGCAGAGTTTACATTCTTCTCATCAGCATATAGAATATTCCCCAAAATAGACCATATGATAGGCCACAAAACAAGTCTCAATAAATTTTAAAAAATTAAAATTGTATCAAGTATCTTCTCAGACCACAGAGGAATAAAATTAGAAATGAATTCCAAAAGTAAACATCAAAACTATGCAAATACATGGAAATTAAACAGTCTGCCCCTGAGTTATTTCTGGTTATTAATAAAATCATGATCAAAATTTAAATTGTTTTCAAAATGAATGATAACAGTGACACAAGGTATCACAACCTCTGGGATACAACAAACACAGAGCTAAGAGAAAACTTTAGAGAGCTAAACACTGACAATAAAAAGTCTGAAAGTTCACAAATTGATAACTTCATGTCACAACTCAAGCAACTAGAGAAACAAGACTAAACCAAACACATAGCTAGCAAAGCAAAAGAAATCACAAATATCAGAACAGATCTAAATGAAATCGAAACAAAAAAAACAAAATACCAATGAAACAAAAAGCTGGTTCTTTGAAAAAATAAGCAAAATTGATAGACTGCTAGCTAGATTAACCAAGAAAAGAAAAAAGAAAATTCAAATTAGCTTAATTAGAAATGAAAATAGAGACATTACAATTGACACCACAGAAATACAAAACATCTTTACATAATATTATAAACATTTATATGCACAGAAACTAGAAAATCTAGAGGAAATGAATATATTCCTGGAAACACACAATGCCCTTTGCTTGAATCATGAAGAAATAGAAATCATAAACAAATGAATAACAAGCAGCGAAATTTGATCAGTACTTTAACAACTGCCAACAACAACAACAACGGCAAAAAGCCCAGGGCCAGACAAATTTACACCTGAATTCTACTAGACATTCAAAAATTTGGTACAAAATCTACTGTTATTATTTCAAAAGACTGAGAAGGAAGAAATCCTCCTAAACTCATTCTACGAAGCCAGTATCAACTGATATGAAAACCAAGAAAGAACATTACAAGAAAAAGAGAAAACTGCAGAACAATATATCTGATGAATCTACACGCAAATCTTCACAAAATACTAGCAAAATCAAGTGGGTTTTCTTCTACATACACGAATTCATAAATGTGATTCATCATATTAACAGAATTAAAAACAAAAACAATATGATCATCTCAATAGATGCAGAAAAAACATTTGATAAAATCCAGCATCCTTTATGATAAACAATACTCAATGAACAAGGCATAGATGGAACATATCTCAAAATAATAAAAGCCATATGCAAAAAACCCACAGCCAACATCATACTGAATGGGGAAAAGTTGAAAGCATTCTCGCTGAGAACTGGGACAAGACAAGGATTTCCACTTTCACCACTTCTTTTCAATATAGTACTGGAAGTCCTAGCCAGAGCAATCGGGCAAGAGAAAGATGTAAAGGGCATCCAAATTGAAAAACAGGAAGTCAGAGCATCTCTGTCTGCTGATAATATGATCTTGTACATAGAAAACCCTAAAGACTCCTCCAAAAGATTCCTATATCTGATAAATGAATTCAGTAAAGTCTCAGATTACAAAATCGATGTACACAAATCAGTAACAGTGCTATACAACAACAATGATCAAGCTGAGAATTAAATAAAGAACTCAATATCTTTTGCATAATTACAAAAAAAAACCTTAGGAATGTACTTAACCAAGGATAAGAACAATCTCTACAAGGAGATTTACAAAACACTGCTGAAAAGAATCATAGATTACACAAACCAATGAAAATGCATCTCATGCTCATGGATTGGAAGAATCAATATAATAAAAATGACCATACTGCCCAAAGCAATCTACAGATTCAATGCAATTCCCATCAAAATAGTAATATCATTTTTACAGAATTAAAGAAAGAATGATAAAATTCATATGGAACAAAAAAAAGAGCCCTAATTGCCAAAGTAATCCTAAGCAAAAAGAATAAATCTGAAGGCATCACATTACCTAACTTTAAATTACACTACAATGTTACAGTAACCAAAACACAGGGTACTGATATAAAAGTAGATACAGAGACCAATGGAACAGAATAGAGAAGCCAGAAACAAAGCCAAATACTTACAGCCAACTGATCTTTGGCAAAGCATACAGAAACATGAATTGGGAAAAGAACACTCTATTCAATAAATGGTGCTGGGGAAATTGTATAGCCACATGTGGAAGAATAAAACTGAATTCTTCACTCTAATTATACACAAAAATTAACTTAAGATGGATTAAAGACTTAAATCTAAGACGTGAAGCCATAAAAATTCAAGAGCAAAACCTTGGAAAGGCGCTTCTGGACATTGGCCTATGAAAATAATTTATGACTAAGACTCCAAAACCAAACACAACAAAAACAAAAAATAAATAATTGGACCTCATTAAAGTAAAAAGATTTTCTATGTCAAAATAAATAATCATCAGAGTAAACAAACAACCTATGGAATGGGAGAAAATATTTGTAATGTATGCATCTGACAAAAGACAAATATCCAGGATCTATATGAAGCTCAAACAAATTAGCAAGAAAAAAAATCTTATCAAAAAGTAAGCAAAGGACATGAATAGACTCTTCTCAAAAGAAGATATACAAGTGGCCAACAAACATATGAAGAATACTCAACATTACTTATCATCAGGGAAATGCAAATTAAAACCACAATGAGATACCAGTTTACCTCAACTAGAATGTTCACTATTAAACAGTCAAAATAGTATAGATGTTGGTGCGGATGTGGTGAAAATTGAATTCTTATACACTTCTAGTGGAAGTGTACATTTGTACAACCAATATGGAACACATTATGGAGATCCTTCAAAGAACTAAAGGTAGATTTACCATTTAATTAATCAATCTTACCACTGGGTATCTGCCCAAAGGAAAAGAAGTGAATATATGCTTTAAAAAAACCTGAATGTGTATGTTTATTACTGCACAATTCACAATTGCAAAGGTAAGGAATCAACCTAATACCCATCAACTGATGAGCAGATAAAATGTGGCATATATATATATATATATATATGAAATACTACTCAGCCATCATAAAGAATGACATAATGTATTTTGAAGCAAGTTGGATGGACCTGGAGGCCATTATTCTAAGTGAAGTAACTCAGAAATCAAAAACCAGATACTGTATGTTGTCACTTATAAGTGGGAGCTAAGCTATGGGTGTGCAAAGGCACACAAAGTGGTATAAAGGACATTGGAGACTCAGAAGGGGGAGTGTGGAAGGGAGGTTAGGGATTAAAAATTACCTAGTGGGTACAATGTACACTTCTCGGGTGATGGGTGCACTAAAATCATAGCCATCACTTACTATACTATTTATCCATGCAACCACAAACCACTTGTATCCATAATGCTACTGAAATAAAAAAAATTAAGAGGTCCCTTTATATTCATTAGGATTGCTATTATGAAAATAATAACAGAAAATAACAAGTGTTGGTGAGGGCAATGAAAACTTGGAACTCTTGTACATTGCTGATGGTAATGCAAAATGGTGCAGTCACTGTGGAAAATAGTATGGCAGTTCCTCAAAAAGTTAGATGTAAAATTACCATGTAAGTAAAAAATTCTCCTTCTGGACATATACTCAAAGTAATTAAAAGCAGGATCCCAAATAGGTATTGGTACATGAATGTTTAGAGAAATATTTTTTCAATAGTAGTGGAGAAGGTTCAAGTGTTCATCACTAATAAATGGATTAACAAAATGTGCCATATATATGTGTATATATATGTGTGTGACATACACACACACACACACACACACACAATGGAATACTACTTAGCCTTAAAAGGGAAGAAATTCTGAGACATGTTACAAACAATGTGGATAAACCTTGAGATACTGTGCTAAGTGAGATAAACCAGTCACAAAAGGTTAAATACTGTATGATTCCACTTATATGAGGTACCCAAAGCAGTCGAATTCATAAAATAAGAGAGTTAAATGGTGATTGCGAGCATCTAGGTGGAGGGGAGAAGGAAGAGTTATTGTTTAATGGTTAGAGTTTCAGTTTGGCAAAATAGAAAAAGTTCCAAAGATGGATGGTGGTGATGACTGCACAGCAATGTGAATGTACTTAGTGTCATTTCACTTTAGACATAATAATAATAAAAATGATAAATTTTGTTACTTTGCCATGATTTTTAAAATATTAAGTAAAAAAGAGACAATAGAGGGACAATCTCTTGTTTTACTAGTAATTTTTTAATTATAAGTAACAAGTTTTTATTCAGAAGGGTGTAGCTAGGGTTCTGGGTTTAACTGAATATATATATAAACACACACACACACACATGCATACATATATATACAAACAAATACATACATACAGACATACATACACACACACACAACTTCCAAATGCTAGATGTCAAATATATATCTCTGGATATAACATATAACAGAGATCTCCAATTTTCTATTTAATTGAATATGATGAAGATTCTCTGCTCTAACCCTAAATCTTTACACCAAATAGACTGACTCCCTGAGAGTTTTGCTGTCTTCATCCCTGGACTGGCATAGCAAGATTAACATGATAATGACAAGGAGAGAAAAGAAGTAGTAATAATAGGTTTCTCTACAAGATGGAACTCTTTATTTTCCTTTGTTTTACGGAAACACTTTGTTTACTTTCACAGTGAAACCGTTAAAGAACAAATAAATCATTATCTTTTAAATTTTTCTAGTTGATTTCATTTTCTATTCTACATCATGTTCATACGTACATGTTTATATATATGATGGTGGAAGGAGAAGAAATTCGGACAAAAAGGAATTTGTCTCCCTTGTGCAAAACTAGGTAAGTCCAGTTTGGTAAAAAAAAAAAAAAAAAAAAAAAAAAGCCAAATCTGAGTTAGATCCATGGAAACTGGGATTAATCAAGTTGGGTAGTTACCCAGAGTTTTTGAAGGTAAATAGCAACAAAAGTAAATGAAAATGATTGAGGTTTTGAGAGCTGGGCAAATGATCTTGAGCTGACTTTCAAAACCAAGAAAATCAATCTGGGAAAAGCTTTTAGCATAGATGAGAATGAGTCACAAAGCTAACATATCAGAATCTGGTAGGTACATAAATGAATAGAGGTCCCACTATAATAACTTTGTGTTAGCAAGATGAGACACTACACTAGGTTAACTAAATTGTCATTTCACAATTTTTTCTCATTCCATCTTATTAATTTACTCCACCTTCTCACCAAGTCCCAAAGTATTATTCTGGCTTGTCTAGCTTTACACTTTATATATGTATGTATATACACTTTAAATGTATATTCAGAATACTTTACTAATTATATTCTGATACACATGTAAAATGTATATATATATACACTAAAAATTATATATATATATATATATATATAGAGAGAGAGAGAGAGAGAGACAGAGAGAAAGAGAGAGTTTACTCTGTTATGGGTACTGATGTGAGTAATTAAAAACTATTGTTCTGTGGCTCACGCCTGTAATTCCAGCACTTTGAGAGGCCGAGGCAGGTGGATCACCTGAAGTCAGGAGTTCAAGACCAGCCTGACCAATATGACGAAACCTCGTCTCTACTAAAACTACAAAAATCAGCCGGGCATGGTGGCATGTGCCTGTAATCCCAGCTACTCGGGAGGCTGAGACAGGAGAATCACTTGAATCTGGGAGGCAGAGGTTGCAGTGAGCTCAGATGGTGCCATTGCACTCCAGCCTAGGCAACAAGAGCAAAACTCTGCCTCCAAAAAGAAAAAAAACAAACAAACAAAGCAACAACAACAGTAACAAAATTGTCTCATGCAATCCTTACAATAACCTTAGGCAGTAAGTACTATTATGTTTTCCATTTTAGAGAGGATACTGAGTTACAGAGCACACAACTAAATATGTAGTAAATCTAGAATTCTAAACTAAGCAATCTGATTCCAAAGTACGTGTTCTTAACCACCATGCTCCTTAAATATAGGGAATATAATTTGTTTCTTTCCAAGGCCTGGTATAGAGGATATTCTCATGCAAAATGAAGAGAAGTTATGAGACTTGCTCCAAAGTTTGTGTGACATAAGAACCAAGGTTGTCCACAGATGTATGTGTATATCAGTGTGTGTGTGTATTTGTATGTGTGCCTGTATTTGAATAGGCACAATTTAAAAGGTATAACAATCATAGAAGGAGACAGAAGAGAAAACTTACTTCTAAGCATGGAGATTGCAGAGAAGCACTTCAAAGGAAGCATTTGAACTGAAGCTGAATTAAGTGAATTTCTAGTGTGATATTCCAAGCTGAAAGTAGAGAACGAGTAGTAACAAGAAAATAATTGTGGCTTGCAAAGATCAAAGGTAGAAGTCAAAACCCCGCACTGTATTAGGTTGGTGCCAACGTAATTGTGTTTTTTTGCCAGTAAAAGTAATTGCAAGCCAAGCGCGGTGGCTAACGCCTATCATTTCAGCACTTTGGGAGGCCAAGGTGGGTGGATCACCTGAGATCAGGAGTCGGAGACCAGCCTCGTCAACATCATGAAACCCCATCTCTACTTAAAATACAAAAATTTAGCTTGGCCTATTGGTGGGCTCTTGTAATCCCTGCTACTCAGGAGGCTGAGGTAGGAGAATCGCTTGAATCCAGGAGGCGGAGGTTGCAGTGAGCCGAGATTGTGCCACTACACTGCAGCCTGGGCAAGAAAAGTGAAACTCTATCTCAAAAAAAAAAAAATAAAAAGTAATTGCAAAAATCTCAATGATGATTATACCAACCTATACGTTTCAAATCTGATATTTAGTAGCTACGCATGGTCTTGGCCAAGTTTCTTGAACTCATTAAGGCTTAATTTTCATGCATGTACAGCATAAATATTGAGGAATGTACATTTAAATTTTACTAAGCCATTCATAAAAAGGTGATTAATAGGGACATTTGTCAGGACAGTTGAGAAATACATAATGATACTGGAAAATGTCAGCATTTAGTGTCCTTTGTATTAAAATTTATATACAGGCATAACTTATTTTTATTGAATTTCACTTTATAAATGTATTAATAGAGAATTAAAACAAGAAAACTTTGTGTGTTTGTTATGTAACTTTGCCCCATCTGCATGTTCCACAGCTTTGAGTTGCAGAATTTTCCCTCCATTAACATTTCCCACTCTGTCAAAACCCTATCTCATTATAGATAATATAAATATATTATATTTATATAATATATATAACACCTATGTGTTTGCTGTCATGTTCTGTAAACCATTGCCTAGATTAATGTCATAAAGCATTCTCCCTATGTTTTCTTCTAGGAGTTTTATTAATTCAGATCATACATCTACATATTTAATCATTTTTGAATTGATTCCTGTGTATGCTGCAAGGTAAGGGTCCTATTTTATTCTTTGCATACTGATATTCAGTTTCTTTGGCACCATTTGCTGAAATACTATCCTTTCCCTATTGGGTATTCTTGGCACCTTTGTTGAAGATCAATCGAGTGTATACGCAAGGGTCTATGTTTTGGCTCTCTATTCTGTTCTATTGCTCTATATCTCTATTTGTATACCAGTATGATACTGTTTTGATTACTACAACTTGCTTCGTAATGTATATTTAAACAAGGAAGAATGATGCCTCAAGCTTTGCTCTTCTTTCTCAAGAATGATTCTGCTATTTTAAGTCTTTGGTAGTTCCATAGCAATTGTATATGCATTATTTCGACTTCTGTAAAAAATATGACTGGGAATTTTGACTGAGATTGCATGGAATCTGTAGATCACTTTGAGTAGTGTGGACATTTTAGCAATACAGGCATACTTTATTTTATGGTGTTTCACTTATATTGCATTTTTTACAAATTGACGGCTTGTGGCAGCCCTCAGTTAAGCAAGCCTATAGGCACCATTTTTCCAACTGCATGTGCTTACTTTGTGTATCTGTGTCACACTTAGCTAATTCTTTTAATATTTCAAACATTTTCATTACGATTATATCTGGAATGGTGATGAGTGTCCTTTGATGTTATTATTGTAATTGTTTTGGGGTGCCACAAACCACATCAGCAAAAGACAGTAAACTTAATCTATAAATGTGCATGTTCTGACTGTTCCATCAACCAGCCCTTTCCTTATCTCTTTCCTGATCCTTAGTCCTCACTATTCTCTTAGAAAAAATAATGTTGAACTTAGGCCAACTCATAGCCCTTCAAGGAACTCTATGTGTTCAAGTGAAAAAAAAAAGCCACACATTTTTCACTTTAAATCAAATGCTAGAAATGATTAAGCTTAGAAAGGAAAACAGGTCAAAAGCCAAGATCAGCCAGAGGATAGGCCTCTTGTGCCAAACTATTAGCCAAGTTGTGAATACAGAGGAAAATTTCTTCAAGAAAAGTAAAAATGCTACTGCAATGAACACATGAATGCCAAGATATGTGTGTGTGTGTATATATATATATATATATATATATATATATATATATATATGCTTGGATTAGCTTTTTTTTTAGAAATAAAAAGAAGTAACTCCTCATCCCTCAACCACTGGTGTTTTATTATGACATTGCAGCAATTCAGGCACATCTTTAGGCTCCACTTCTAATTCTAGCTAAGAATTCTTCTAATTCTAATTAAGTATTAACTTACATGATCACAAGGTCCCACAATAGGTTGTCTGCAAGCTGAGGAGCAAGGAGAGCCAGTCTGAGTCCCAAAACTAAAGAACTTGGAATCCAGTGTTTGAGGGCAGGAAGCCTTCAGCATGGGAGAAAGATGCAGGCTGGGAGGCTAGGCCTGTCTCACCTTTTGACGTTTTTCTGCCTGCTTTATATTCGCTAGAAGTTGATTAGATTGTGCCCACTAGATTAAGGGTGGATCTGCCTTCTCCAGGCCACTGACTCAAATGTTAATCTCTTTTAGGCAACACCCACACAGACATACCCAGGATAAATACTCTACATCCTTCAATCCAATCAAGTTAACAGTCAGTATTAACCATCACAGTGATCCTTAGGTTGAAGCCAGTACTCATTTACCATTCTGAAAATCCTAGGGCCCTTAGTAATTATGATAAATCCACTCTGACTATGGCCAATAACTGGAACAACAAAGCTTAGATGATGGCACATCTATTTATAGCATGGGTTGCTATTTTAAGCTCACTGTTGAGAGCTACTGTTCAGAAAAAAAGATAACTTCCGAAGTATTACTGCTCATGGATAGTGCACCTAGTCCCCATAAGCTCTGATGGAGATGTACAAAAACTTTATTTTTTTCATGCCTACTAACACAACACTCATTCTGCAACCCATGGAATGAATCGAGGCGCAATCTCAAATTTCAAGCCTTAATATTTAATAAATACATTTTGTAAGGTTGCCATAGATAGCGATTTCTCTGATTCATCTGGGAAAAGCAAATTGAAAACTTTCTGGAAATGATTCACCACTTTAGATAGCATTAAGAATATTCATGACTCATGGGAGGAACATTAACAGAAATTTGGAAGAAGATGATTTCAATCCACTTCGGTGTCTTTGAGGGGTTCAAGATCTCAGTGGAGAAAGTCACTGCACATGTTGTGGAAATAGCAAGAGAGCTAGAATTAGAACTGGAGCCTGAAGATGTGAATGAATTGCTGCAGTGTCATAATAAAATGCCAGTGGATGAGGAGCTGCTTCTTATGGATGAGCAAATGAACTGGTTTCCTGAGATGGAATCTCAAGAGTAGTCCTGGTGAAGATGTTGTGAATATTGTGGAAATAACAACAAATTTAGAACATCACATCAACTTAGTTGATAAAGCAGTGGCAGGGTTTCAGAAGATTGACTCTAATTTCGAAATAAGTTCTACCTTGGGTAAAATGCTATCAAATAACATCACATGGTACAGAGAAATGTTTTGTGAAATGTCAAGTCAATTGATGTGACAAACTTTATTCTTTTCCTATTTTAAGAAATTGCCACAGCCACCCCAACCTTCAGTAACTGCCTCCTTTATCAGCCAGTCAGCAGCCATCAACATTGAGGCAAGACCCTCTACCAACAAGCGGATTACAGCATGCTAAAGGCTGAAATCATCATTAGCATTTTTAGCAATAATATATTTTAAAAATAAGGTATGTACATTACTTTTTTAGACATAATGCTGTTGCACACTTGGTAGGCTACAGTGTAGTGTATACATAACTTTTACATTCACTGGATAACCAAAAAATTTTTGTGACTTTTATTATTGCAATGTACACTTCATTGAGGTCCGTCTGCAACCTAGTACAACTGACTTTGTGTTAAATATTTGTCACTTTATAGCAAGCATTTCTATGGACAGGCAGCTTAGGTAGATTCCTGGAAACTCTCAGTCTATGCTTGAGTTGTTGTTGCATCACTTTATCTTTTTAACGATGAAGCTATTTTTGAGGTATTGTACTATTCAACTGGCAATATCTCTTTTGTATGTCTGTCTTAGTTCTTCTTGTCCGTGAACACAGGATGCAGAGCCATCGTTTGCATCTTCTTTACACTTTCATTAGTGTTTTGTGATTTTTCAGTGTACAAGTTCCTCATGTCCTTGGTATTCTTTTTGGTGTTTTGTAAATGATATTGCATCTTTAATTTCTTTTTTAGATTGATAATTGTCATGGTATAGAATTGCAACTGATATTTGCATGCTGGATTTGTATCTGAAACTTAGCTAAATTTTTCTATTTGTTCTAATATTTTTATGGAGTCTTTAACAATTTCTATACATAAGTTCATGTGCTCCGCAAACAGAGTAAATTTACCTTTTTTCTCTCTGATTTGGATGCCTTTTTTTCTCTATTCTTACAAACTTTAATGTGGTGTATTACGTTTTTTTATATGTTTTTAATGCTTTTGTCTTAAAATATACATTTCCTCATTATGATTTTTTTAATTTTAATACTTTTGAATAACTTAGAAGTAAAGTTTTTAAGACCACAAAAATGTAATTTTTATACACATAAATAAGCTTATTTACATTTTATATTGCACTTTGCATAATTTTAATATTATTATATATTTTTAATTCTTGAAGTCATTAATTTCAAATGAACACAAATTGTGTGAATGTATGATTAATTATGTTAATAATGCCTAAATAAGAATTTTACAGAAAGATATGTAGTGACTTATGAATTATGTATGATTTGATTCATTAGTACCCATTTAAACATTGGCAATTCATTAATAAATCAAACAGAAATTTGCAATAATTTAATTCAGTTATGTTTGATATTGTTTAAAATTTTAGTCACATGAAAAAGTATAGCATTATTCATACTTTTGTATATTGTCAAGGAAAGAATGTTGAACATATTTAACAATTTGATTGATTTATACTTTTAAAACATGTGTGTGTTTCCATTTTTACCTTTTCCCTGACATAGAAAAATTTAGAGGTATGCCTTGAGACATCAGAAACTGGGCCAGAAAAGAATGGAAAGGTTATTTGAACGTACTACTTTTCACATTACACTATATTGATGATTGTGCATCTGATTGGCCTATATATAAAATTATTCTGAATAAATTGTCAAAAATGTTTTGGCAATGTATTGTTCTAACAGTTTTTCTGATATCGTGCTCCCTATAGCCCCGCTCTTCTTTTATTCAAGGCAGTCATTCATTATTCCTTCCCAAACCCTTTTTCTAACATACTCAACCCTGTTTCAGACCACAGAAATTAATTTTGTAAACTCTAAGAAGTTCTAGTCCAGTAACCCAGGACACATACTATCCACCCAATTTTTCTTCTAATTTATTTTCTTGTTATCATATTTGGGCACTTCCTTGATTTCTATGTTATGGCTCTAATATTATTTCTCATTTCCTATAATTGGGTCTCGGACTTATTTTCTGTTCCTGAGTGGTGGCTTTGATAACTTGCCCAATACACCGATTTCTGAGACAGCTTTTCACTTGTTATTATTGATCTCCCAAACGACTAGACTTCCGACCCCTGGTCCCTTGCCTAATTATTTTTGTCTGCTTTCTGAGATCAATTTGTTGTGTCTTCTTAGATTTCATATGGTATAATCATTGTACTCCAATTATCAGCATGCTACGTTTCAATGAATCTATTCTTCCACTTGTCTTTTCTATTCTTGCATAACAAGCCACTCAAAATTAGGACACTAAGCAATAACCATTTATTTCTTCTTGATTCAGCAGGTTGAATATTTTGGCAGGCCACAGCTGAAGCTGATCATTTTTGCTACGGTTGGCACTGGCTGGGTTCAATTAACTATGCAGTCAGTTGGCATGTCAGCTACAGCCTTGCTGGTCCTGAATGGCCTCATTTACCCATATCGACCTTATTTGTGATGGCCAAAATATCAAGGCCTCTCTCTCAATGTGTTTATACTCACTATAAACTTTCTCACCCTCAAGAAGGCTACAACGGGCTTGTTTACAAATTTGCAGTCCTCTTAGAGAGAACGCAGAAAGTTCTAGGCATTTTGAGGCTTATATTCAGAATTCTCATAATTATCTTTCCATCGTCATCTATTAATCAGAGAAATCATATGATTGGAAGCTGGAAAAATAAGCTCCACCACCTTGGGGTAAGTAAGCACCCCACTACCCTTTCAAGCCTCTAGTAGCCATTCTTCTACTCTCTATGTCCATGAGTTTGTTTTGAATTTTGGATCCCACAAATAAGTGAGAACATGTAATGTTTGTATTTCTGTGTCTGGCTTATTTCACTCTGCATAATAATATCCAGTTCCATCTATGTTGTTGCAAATGACTGTATTTCATTCTTCTTTGTGACTAAATAGTACTCTATTGCATATATGTGCCACATTTTTTATCCATTTATCTGTTGATGGACACTTAAATTGCTTCAAAATCTGGGCTATCGTAAACAACGCTGCAACAAACATAAGAGTTCAGATAACCCTTTGTTTGCAATATTATCTTTCTTTTTGTATACGCCCAGTAGTTATATTGCTGGGTCATATGGTAGTTCTACTTTTAGTAGAAATTTTATTGCAATTTTGTACTTTTAATTTGTCTGGTAAATTTGTAATTTCTTACTAAAATTTTATTATTGTGACTGTTTTAATACCTTTGTCAGATAACTGGGACATCTGAAAAACCTTAGTGTGGTATTTTCACCTTCATCTTGTGATTTTACTAGTTATTGGTATAATGAGTGATTTTTAATTGTATGCTGTACATGTTGTATAGTATATTATGAGGCTTTGTATCTTATTCAATGTTCATTTTTAGCTGATGTAGCACAAGTACAGGTAGGCATGATGTAAAGTTTATTATTATTAATACATCTTCTTATAGAATAAGAGGATAAAAGAAAAAAACAAAGATCACACAGGCACACACACACACACACACACACACACACACACGTATATATAGGAAACCACAGGAACAGGAAGCAGAAATTTTGCTAGTGGATCATTAGAGGTAATACTGAGTAGCGCCACTCCAATTCACTTGCCTCGTAACTTGCAAATGCTGGATATGAAAGCAACAACTCCATTTATTGGGCACTGACTTAGAACATGTTCAGTCTACTTAAAAACATTGCCCAAGCCCTGCAAGCACCTAACCGGGTTATAACTGAGTATTGAAAAGATCATTTTACCATTCTACCAAGCCAGCTACTTCAGAATGATTGGAAACATGGTACCACCAGTGAATCCCATAAAGATGGGACCATTGATGCACTTCATTTGCAGTGAAGTGAGTTCCTTGATAAGAAACAGTGTCATGTGTGATACCATGACAGTGGATAAGGCATTCTGTAAGTCCACAGATAGTATGTTTGACAGAACCATTGCATGAAGAATAGACAAATCAATTTCCAAAGTGTCTACTTTGGTAAGAGCAGAGTATTTCTCCTTTCATAGTGAAAGTAAGCCAGTGTAATCAAGCTGCCAAGAGGTAGCTTGCTGATCATTGTGGTGAATGGTGCAATATCTGGGACTCAGTATTGGTCTCTGCTACTGGCATATTGGGCACTCAGTCATGGCTATAACCAGGTCAGCCTTGGGAAGTTGAAGATTGTGTTGTTGAGCCAATGCATATATATATTTAAATTCCTCTCAGTTGTGGTCACCATTTGGTGAGCATTCACATAGCACACAAATATCTTTACTTTTGTGCTCATACAGAGAGACTCTCCACATACCTCTTCCTCAGACCTCCTAGTTACCAAATTTCCCATCTGGTTCTTGCCAAATCCCTGACTATACGGCAAAACCATTGGTCACATCCCACGAACTGGTATATGCTCATAACTCTGAGCATTTCTTTTTGCCAAAAAATAAATAACGAAGTGCACTGTTTGAAATTATGCCCATTGGGAGATGTTTCTTTATGACTGTCCTTTGAGGAAGTCTCAAAAAGGCACTAAAGTGCTGTAGCTCTTCACTTTCCGATTGTGCTGCATATCATACAGAACCATCTGCAAACCAGGAAGTTTAGGTCATATGGTAACTTGAAAGACCATGACTAAGTGTTCTGTAGGAAGCCAAAACCATTTCCAAAAAACAGAATAGTTATACACAGACAAGGGCAGCAATTTGCTTCACAGTTCTAAGGATCTGCACTGTAATTCACCTACACAGGCCCCCAAAATGCTCCAAACAGCATCCCTATCTGACAGTGATATCTCAAGCACCGTTGGATCTGCTGAATCATATGTCCCAAGTAACATATCAGCTTTCATTATAGCCTGAACCTGATGCAGAGCCTTCTCTTGTTCTAAGCTCCACTGAAACCCTGCAGCTCTTCGTTTTTCAGGAAACGGACTGGGATAGTAGCACACCACACTGTCAATACCAAAATATGTATTAGTCAGGGTTCTCCAGAAAAATAGAACAAGAAGGAAATTTGATACACACACACAAAATTTATTTCAAGGAATTAGCTCATGCAATTATAGGAAACTGGCATATTAATAGGGCAGTCTGGCAGAATTATCTCTGGCAGAATTATCCCTGGCAGAATTTGATGCTGCAGTCTTGAGGCATTTTTTTTCTTCTTCAAGGATGTCTCAGTGTTTTCCTTTAAAACATTTCAACTTATTAGATAATGTCCACATATATTATGAAGAATAAAGTGTCAACTGATTATAAATATAAACCACATCTACGAAATACTTTCATGGCAGCATCTAGATTAGTGTGTGATGGAATTACTTGGTGTTTTAACCTAGGTAAATTGACTCACAGAACTAACCATCTGTATTAGTTTTTTTTTTTTTTTTGCATTGTTATAAAGAACTACCTGAGACTGGGTAATTTATAAAGAAAAGAGATTTAATTGACTCATATCTGCAGGCTGTACAGGAGGCATGGCTATAGAATCTTACATTCATGACAGAAGTTGAAGGGAAAGCAGGCATGTTTTACATGGCTGGAGAAGGAGAAAGAGAGAGCAAAGAGGGAGGTGCTACCCACTTTTAAACAACCAGATTTCATGATAACTCACTATCAAGAGAAGAGCAAGGGGGAAATCCGTCTTCATTATTCAATCACCTCCCAACATTAGGGATTACAACTTGACATGAGATTTGGGTTGGGGACAAAAATTCAAACCATATCACTATCACAGATATCAAGTGAGAATCTAGAATTAAGTTTCTTAAGACTGAGTAAGCATCTGAAAAATTATTTAAGCTCTGTGCCCTGAAATTATTCAGGATTCAAGGAGATATAAGGCTTCCTATCAAAGTAGCATGTGGATGTCTAAGAGTTGAAATTTTCAAGAGCATTAGACACTGTGTAAAAAGCCCTGGTAGGTAATATGCACATGAAATATATAGATCCTAAATAATACAGGGGAGCACATATTTTAATGGGAAATTTGGGCTTGTACATGAGAATCCTAGCACCAAATGGAATGGGCTAAATCTCAAAGACATTTTTCTAAATGTCTGAACTATATGAGGTCACCAAAAATCTTGAAAATACCAGAAAGGGGTAAAAATTGGGGCTTGAGATAGTTGAACAATTCCAATAAAATATTATTGAGACAGATTCCCCTCCAAATCAGGCAGTAGAGGACAAAAAGACAAATGCAGTTAATATAAAAATTTAAAATTACAAATACAGAGATGCAAAAATATAACTGCTTTTCTGTAACTGAACTTAATTTCTACCTGAAACTCCCATTTTGTTTAGTAGAAAAAAAAGTTAATTTAGTCATTTACAAGTAAACTCAGATGCATCCAAATTTTATTTGACTTTTGGAGGAAACTTGTTAATCCAGTAATTCTTCAACTTTTGGGTCATAGCCACCTTTACAATCTTAAAAAGTATTGATAAGCATAAAGAGTTTTTTTAAAATATAGATTTCATCTATGAATATGTTCTATATTAAAAATTAAAACTGGAAGAGTATTTATTTATTCTAAAGTACCAACAAAAATAATAACTGTAAATAACAATGTCAATAAAAATAAACATAAAATATTATCTATGTTAGCTAAATAATTCATTTTAATAAAAATGTACTATATTTACAAAATAAAATATGCACTAAGAAGAATAACATCGTTTTACATTTTTGCAATCTCAGTGTGTGGTTTCATAGAAAAAACTAGTTCTAATATCTGCTTCTATACTGTCAGTGGTTACATATTGTTTCATTTGATGTACATAAAAAATTTAGCCTTACATAGATACATTGTTGAAACAGTAAAAGTATTTTAAGAAGATATTACAGATAGTTGTGGATAGTCTTTGACACTAAATCAAAACTGAGCAAGTGTTAGTTTCATAAACGTAAGTTGCAATATGGACACTGAAAATATATCAATGATATTTCCTATTATATTAAAATGCACAGATCAATCTTGCAGTTTAAACTGAACTTTTCCCCATGCATGGCTGTACAACATATTATATTGTTCATTTCAAAAACATTTGTTCATTGATGCAGAACCTCCAAATGTGAACATATTTTATTACACAGTATAAAAAATGCCTCACATTTGATACTATTTCCATAAATATTATAAGAAAATAATTAAATATTGGAAACCTGTCAGATCCATGGTGGTAAATGCAAGTTTTACAAAGCTTTAAGTTTCATCTGAAAGCTCAAATTTTATCATCTGCAACAAATAGTGTTAGCTGCCGTACTTGAATTGACAGTCCTTTTGTAGTTTTTTGAAAAAAAATCTTCCTAATATCCCAACATGAATAACCATTTTTTCTGTAAGCCCTTTTTGAAGTAAAAATGTGTTCTATAAAACAGTCACTAGGCTAATCCCCAAAAAATGGCAGACAGGAGACAGGACTAACTTGAAGTTCCTTCTCAGACAGAGCAGCCTATGGAGACCCACATCAGGAACTTTTGCTCTAAGAACTACCACAGGAACATATGAGAAAAGCCGAGAGAATTCACAGACCCCTTGAAGGAGATGGATTGCTGCTACAGGCTCTGTGGGACAGCCAAGAAACTGATTTGGCTTGCTTTCTCAGCTAAGAGGCTTGTAGCCTGGGGCAAGTTCTCAGCCCTGCTCACCAGCTGCCTAGAAATAAACTCGGTGCTGTTGGGGGAGATGGGGGGAGTGAGACCAGTCTTTTGAGCTGCAGGCTGAATGGGAGCTGAGTGAGGCCTGTGGCTGCTGGCTTTCCCCAATTTCCCTTGAGATCTGTGTGACGCATCAGAGGCAGCCATAATTGTCCTGGGAACACAACTCCATTGGCCTGGAAACCTCACTCTTATCCCCCACAGCAGCCTCAGCAAGCCCCACAAAAGGAGAGTCAGAGCTCAGACATGCCTAACCTTGCCCCCACCTGATGGTCTTTCTCTACCTGCCGTGGTAGCCAAAGACAGAAAACATAATCTCTGGGGAGCTCTATGGCCCCGCCCACCACTTGACCCTAGGGCAAGCTTGTATCCTCTTTATACTACTGCAGCTGATGCCTCTTGAAAGCACAACCTCCTGGCTGGACGCCAACCAACACAAAACCAGCACACTTAAAAATACAACCAAGGACCCTCACAGAGTGCACTTCACTCCCTTCCTACCTCCAAAAAAGCATGTGCTGGTATCCATCCCTGAGAAACCTGAAGACAAATCACAGTAAAGGACTTTCTGCAGACATTCCCTAGTAATAGCCCAGAGAATGGTAGCTCCGCTGGGTGGCTAGATCCCTAAGAGAAGTAACAATCACTGCAATATGGCTCTCAGGAAGCCTCATACCTAAAGAAAGGGGGAGAGCAACAAATCAAGGGAGCACCCCATGTGACAAAAGAAACTGAAGAGCAGCCATTAAGTCCCAGATTTTCCTTCTTACATAGTCTACCCAAATGAAAAGGAACCAGAAAAAAAATCTGGTAACATAACAAAACAAGTTTCTTTAACACCCCGCAAAAATCACAGTAGCTCACCAGCAGTGGATCCAAACCAAGATGAAATCTGAGTTGCCAGAAAGATAATTCAGAAGGTTGACTATTAAGCTAATAAAGGAGGCACCAGAAAAAGGTCACGTCCCACTTAAATAAAAAAAAAAAATGATACGGGATGCGAATGAAAAAATATCCAGTGAAATAGCATAAATTAAAAGCAATCACAACTTGAAATAAAGGATACAGGTAAATGGAAAATGCACTGGATAGTCTCAGCAATCAAATCAAACAAGTAGAGAAAAGAACTTCACAACTTGAAGACAAGGCTTTTGAAGTAACCCAATCCAACAAAGACAAAAAAAAAAATTAAAAAATGAGCAAAGCCTCTAAAAAGTTTGGACTTATGTTAAATAACCTAAGAATAATTGGTGTTCCCGAGGAATAAGAGAAATTGAAAAGTTTGGAAAACATATTTGAAGGAATAATCGAGGAAAACTTCCCCAGCCTTGCTACACATCTAGATATCCAAATGCAAGCAGCTCAAAAGACACCTGGAAAATCATCACAAAAAGATCATTGCCTTGGTGCACAGTCATCAGGTTATTTAAAGTCAAGATGAAGGAAAGAATCTTAAGAGCTGTGAGGCAAAAGCATCTTGTAACCTATAAAGAAAAACCTATCAGATTAACAGCAAATTTCTCAGCAGAACCCCTACAAGCTAGAAGAGACTGAGGCCCTGTCTTTAGCCTCCTCAGGCAAAACAATTAGCCCCAAATTTTGTATCCATTTAAACTAAGCTTCATAAGTGAAGTAAAGATACAGTCTTTTTCAGGCAAACAATTGCTGAGAGAGTTCACCACTACCAAGCCAGCACTACAATAACTGCTAAAGAAAAGCTATAAATCTTGTAACAAATTTTCAAAATATATCAAAATTTAATTTCCTCAGAGCATAATTCTCACAGGGTATATAAAACAAAAACACAGTTAAAAAAAACAAGGTATTCAGGAAACAGCACTCTGAATAGAATAATACTTCACATCTCAATACTAATATTGAATGTAAATGGCCTAAATGCTCCACTTAAAAATATACAGAATGAAAAAATAGATAAGAATCCACCAAACAATTATCTGCTGTCTTCAAGAGACTCATCTGACACATAAGGACTCACATAAACTTAAAGGAAAGGGGTGAAAAAACATATTCCATGCAAATGGACACCAAAAGTGAGCAGAAGTAGCTATACTTATATCATACAAAATTTAAAGTAACAGCAATTCAAAAAGACAAAGATGAACATTATAAAATAATAAAAGGACTAGTCCGAAAGGAAAATATCACAATCCTAAATATATATGCACCTAAAACTAAAGCTTTCAAATTTATAAAACAGTTACTACAAGACCTAAGAAATGAGATAGAAAGCAAGACAATAATGGTGGTAGAATTCAATACTCCCCTTAAAGCACTAGATAGGTAATCAAGAGAGAAAGTCAACAAAGAAACAATGGACTTTTAACTATATCCTTGAACAAATGTACTTAACAGATATTTACAGACCATTCTACCCAACAACTGCAGAATATACATTCTATTCATCAGCACAAGAAACATTCTCCAAGATAGACTATATGATAAACCACAAAACAAGGCTCAACAAATTTTAAAAAATCAAAATTGTAGTAAGTACTCTCTCAGACCACAGTGGAATAAAATTGGAAATCAGCTCCAAAAGGAATGCACAAAACCATGCAAACACGTGAAAATTAAATAACCTTCTCCTGAATGATCATTGGGTCAACAATAAAATCATGATTGGAAATTTAAAAATTCTTCAAACTGAATGATAGCAGTTATACAAACTATCAAAATCTCTGGGATACAGCAAAAGCAGTGCTAAGGGAAAATTTCATAGCATTAAATGTCTACATCAAAAAGTTTTTAAAAAGCACAAATTGACAATGTAAGGTCACATCTCAAAGAGCTAGAAAAACAAGAACAAACGAAACCCAAATCCAGCAGAAGAAAATAAATAACCAAGATTAGAGCAGAACTAAATGAAATTAAAACAAAAAAGTACAAAAGACGAATAAAACAAAAAGCTGGTTCTTTGAAAAGATAAGTAAAATTGATAGACTATTAGTGAAATAAACCAAGAAAAGAAGACAGAAGATCCAAGTAAGCTCAATTAGAAATGAAATGAAAGTTATTACAACCAATATCACAGAAATATAAAAGATCATTCAAGGCTACTATGAACACCTTTATGCACATAAACTAGAAAACCTAGAGGAAATGGAAAAATTCCTGGAAATATACAATCCTCCTAGGTAAAGCCAGGAATAAATAGAAACTCTGAATAGACAAATAACAAGCAGCAAGATTGAAATGGTAATTAAAAATTCACCAACAAAACAGTCCAGGACCAGATGGATTCACAGCTGAATTCTATGAGACATTCAAAGAAAAATTGGTACCAATTCTATTGACATGATTCCACAGTATAAAGAAAGAGGAAATCCTCCCCAAATCATTACATGAGGCTAGTATCACCCTAATACCAAAACCAGGAAGGGACACAGGAAAACAGAAAACTACAGACGAATATCTCTGATAAACATAGATGCAAAAACTCTCAACAAATAGTAGCTAGCCGAATCCAAGAGCATATAAAAAAAAAATCCACCATGATCAGGTGGGTTTCATACCAGGAATGCATGGATTGTTTAATATAAGCAAGTCAATGAATGTGATACACCACATAAACAGAATTAAAAACAAAAATCACATTATTATCTCAATAGATGCAGAACAAACATTTGACAAAATCCAGCATAACTTTATGAGTAAAACCCTCAGCAAAATTGGCGTAGGAGGAATATACTTTAAGGTACTAAAAGCCAACTTTCACAACCCCACAGTCAACATTATACTGAATGGGGAAAAGTTGAAAGCATTCTCCCCTGAGAACTGGAATGCAGCAATAATGCTCACTTTCACCATGCGTATTCAACTTAGGAAGTCCTAGCCAGAGCAATCAGACAAAAGGAAAAAATAAAGGGCATCCAATTTGGTAAAGAGAAAGTCAAACTGTCACTGTTTGCTGATGATATGATGGCATACCTAGAAAACCTTAAAGACTCATCAAAGATTCAGCAAAGTTTCAGGATACGTAACAAATGTACATAAATCAGTAGCTTTGCTATACACCAACAGTGACCAAGCTGAGAATCAAATCAAGAACTCAACCCCTTCAGCAATAGCTGGGAATAAAGTAAATACTTAGGAATACACCTACCAAGGTGGTGAAAGACTTCTACGAGGAAAACTGCAAAACACTGTTGAAATAAATCATAGATGACACAAACAAATGGAAACACATCCCATGCTCATGGATAGGTAGAAACAATATTGTACATATGATCATACTACCAAAAGCAATCTATAAATTCAGTGCAATTTCCATCAAAATACCATCATTATTCTTCACAGAACTAGAAAAGACAATCCTAAAATTCATATGGAACGAAAAAAGAGCCCACATAACAAAAGTAAGACCAAGCAAAAAGAACAAATCCAGAGGTGCCACATTACCCAATTTCAAACTATACTATAAATTCATAGCCACCAAAGCAGCATGGTATGGTAAAAAAGTAGGCATTTAGAACAACGGAACAAAACAGAGAACCCAGAAATGAAGCCAAATACTTACAGCCAACTTATCTTCAACAAAGTATACAAAAACGTAAAGTGGGGAAAAGACACCCTGTTCAACAAATGGTCCTGGGATAATTGGCAAGCCACATGTAGAAGAATAAAACTGGATTCTCATCTCTCACCACATACAAAAATAAACTCAAAATGTATCAAAGACTTAAATCTGAGAGATGAAACCACAAAATTCTGGAAGATAACATTGGAAAAACCCTTCTTGACATGTCTTAGGCAAAGATTTCTTGACCAAGAACCCAAAAGCAAATGCAACAAGAACAAAGATAAATTGATGGGACTTAATTAAATTTATAACTTTTGCACAACAAAAGAAGTAATCAGCAGAGTAAACAGACAACCCACAACGTGGGAGAAAATCTTCAAAATCTATACTCCTGACAAAGGGCTAATATTGAATCTACAAAAACCTCAAACAAATCAGCAAGAAAAAAGCAAATAATCCTATCAAAAAGCGGCCAAATGATATCAATAGACAATTCTCAGAAGATGTATAAACAACCAACAAACACATTTTTAAATGCTTAACAGCACTAATTATGAAAGAAATGCAAATCAAAACCACAAGGCAATACCACGCTTTTCCTTCAAGAATGACAATAATTAAAAAAAATTGATGTTGGTGTGGATGTGGTGAGAAAAGAAACATTTTACACTGACGGTGGAAATGTAAACTAATACAATCACTATGGAAAACAGTGTGCATATTCCTTAAAGAACTAAAATAGACCCACCATTTGATCCAGCAATACCACTACGGGGTTTCTACTGAGAAGAAAAGAAGTTATACAAACAAAAAAGAAAACCTTGCACACACATGCTTATAGCAGCACAATTTGCATTTGCAAAAATATGGAAACCGTTCAAATGCTCATCATTCAACGATGAACTTTCAAACTGTTCAAATGCTCATCATTCAAGGATGATAAAGAAAATGTGGTATATATGTATATACTATAGAATACTACTCAGCCATAAAAAGGAATGAAATAATGGCATTCACAGCAACCTGGATGGAACTGGATACCATTGTTCTAAGTAAAGTAACTCAAGAATAAAAACTCAAACATCATATATTCTCACTCATAAGTGAGAGCTAAGCTATGAGGGTGTGCAAAGGCATGAAAATATTACAATGGACTTTGGGGACTCAGGGGAAAGGGTGGGAGTGGGGTGAGGGGTAAAAGATTATACATTGAGTACAGTGTACACTGCTCAGGAGATGGGTGCACCAAAATCTGAGAAATCACCACTAAAGAAGTTATTCATGTACAAAAAAATTTTAAAAAATCAGTTGTGGTAATGACAGAAGCCAAACACAGAAAGATACTATATAAAGGAGACACATAATGTAAAAATAACTACTTATGGAGAAATAACTTACCACACTGAATCTCAAAAAGAATCCCTAATCCATATACTTTTGAGAGGAAAACAAATTTGCCAACTGAAGTACAGTGTTTTTATTAAACTCTTCTTTAATTTTGCCTTATAATGTCAGTTGAACCCTCCCTCCCCCCAAAAAAAGGCACTAGTTGAATTCACGACTCAAACAACTTAAGTGTTTTCTGAAACAACTGTACTCCAGGTATGTAGCAGAAGTGTTTTATGCATATTTCTCATTTTGTTGAACAGAATACTAAAAGAATATATATACTCAACAGCCAATATGCAATAAATCTAATCATTTTTGCTACTCCATCAAGGGCATACCTGAGTAAAGCTGGCCTTACTGTTTTCTTATGAATGTATGGTATGCATAGTGCAATGAGTAATAATACAGTTGAAAGCAATTGTCTTGATTTATGCAACAGAGTTAGCAGTTTTACCCACTGGTGCTTTTGCACCTCAATGCAGTGTCAACATTGGCCTTAGTCCATCTGGGCTGCTATAAGAAAAATAATATGCATTGGTTGGCTTATACACAACATAAATTTATTTCTCACAGTTTTGGAGCTGGGAAGTCCAAGATCAAGGTGACAGCAGATTCAGTATCTGGTGAGAACTCACTTTCTGTGTGTCTTTTTACTGTGTTCTCACTTGCTGTTGGGGTGAGGGAGTTCTCTGGGGTCTCTTTATGAAGACAATAATCCTATTCATGAGGACAGAGCCTCCCAATGCACCTCCCAAAGGGTCCAACTTCTCATACTATCACATTGTGTGTTAGGATTTCAATATGTAAATTTTGGAGGAAGACAAGCATTCACTCTATAGCAACAGTAAAAAAAGGTAAATGATAGCTTATTATTTTTAAATGATTTTAATTTTGTGTACATGCTAAATTAATTTCAGAAATATCTGGCTTTTTATAGACCACACTTTCAATTCTAATACATTACTCAAATAATTCATTTTTATTCTCCTAAATTCTTATGAAATGTCATTTAAGTTCCACGGTAACTATGTATCATCACGATACAAAAGGGATGCATTCAGTCAGTCATTGGTACACATTTGCTGAAGTGCCTTTCAGCCATGTCACTTCTATTTTGTAAATTTCCAACATATCTTAGGTTTAATTTGGCCTGTGATCACGTAGTTCATATAACTTTACTTCAGTGTTCCCTTGCCATGAACACAAGTGTCACTGAAGGTCCATCAAAGTTTTCCTTTAGAGTAAATTTCTAACTGTTTATCAGAAATGCAGAAGAATTCAGCTATTTCAACAACCAATCACTCTGGGGCTACTTGGTAATTAATAGGGTTGTCTTAGATCCTACTCACATCCATCTCTGTTCTACTGCTGCAGTACTTTGCTAGCCTGGGAAACTTCTATAATGCAGACAAATGAGGGGTATCTGTTTAAAAACACAATGAAACTGTATAAAACAAACTGGCCAGTGGTAAGTACTTTAACAATTGTATTTATTTGAAGTCAGAAAATGAATTCATCTGATGGGTAAAATGTTTAGAAACTAGTTTGCTTATAATCCGTTTTTTCAGACTATTCAAAAAACTCACCAAGAAAAAGAGGCCTCTGGCACGAGGCTACTTGGAGTTTAATTTTGGAGTGCACTACATCATTATAAATGTGGATTTAATTTAGCAACTATTTTAAAAAAGATGTTCACTATTAAGCTGAAGTTTATCTAGCTCCAAATTTTGGCACCATTTATTTAACCTATATGTCAAAAACTGTGCTGATCACTGTTGTATACACTACTTACCTCTTCAAAACACTCATATTAGATGGGGATATTTATAACTTTATTTTACAGAATAATAAAACAAAGTCAGAGGGGTAAAATCACTTGTCCAAAATTTTACATTTGCTAAGTGGTAAAGCAAGGCTTCAAACCCACATTTGTCTCACTCCCAAACCCATGTCTGTAATTATTCTGTCATGCTGCCTACATTTGCGATCACCTTTCACTTTTCCTTAACTCCCACCTTTGTCTAAAAACTCCTACCCTTCCTTAAAATATCCAGTTCATATGTCATTTACTTTACAAAACTTTCTTTGAATTCCTCTAACAAAAATTACTTATTCCTTTTATTGTGATGCTATGGTAACTAAAACATATTGCAGCTATAATATTTAGGTTTTTATTATGTTTATGACACTATTCTACATGTTGTGGCTTTATTGTTAAATAAAAAGGCATAGATTTAGTCCTAATATAGTTTAAACTTGATTGGAGAGACACACAAATAAATTTTTAGAAATCGAGTGGATGACAGAATAAGGTAGTTGAAGAGAACCCTCCAGCAATCATCTCCCGCTATAGGAAAACAAAATTGAACAGTGATCTATGCAACAAAACACCAAATAAGAACCAAAAATCAGGTGAGCAATCACAGTACCTTGTTTTAACATCATATCAAAGAAACAAGGCTCTGAAGACAATAGGAAAGACACTTCTGCATTGCCTACATCACCCCTCCCTTATCTCCCAGGAGTGCATGGAGAGTATCTTTGTGCTTGGGGGATAGAGAGTGAAGTGACTGTGGAACTATTCATTGGAACTTTGTGCTGCTCTGTCACAGTGGTACATAACACAGGGCAGAATTCTACCAGCCCCCATTAGGAAAGCACTTAGACAATCCCCAGCCAGAGGGAAATACTCCATCCCAGTGGTAGGAACCAGAGTTTCAGCTAGCTCCACCGCTCAATAACGGTAGTGCTCGAGGGTCCCGAATAAATTTGAAAAGCAGCCAGCTCACAAGGACCGCAATTCTTGCACAAATCTGGGTACAGCACTGGACTCAGAGCCATTGGACTTGGAGTTCACATGACCCCATGAGACACCTGCTGTGGTGGCCAAGGGAATAATCATATCATCCCTCTTGCAACTGCAGGCAGTTCAGCTTGGTGAAAGATTCCTCCCTTCTAGGGAAAGAAGAGGGCAGAGCAAATAAAACTTTGCCTTAAAACCTAAATGTCATTTCAAGCACAGTAAAATAAAGCAGCAAGCAGACTCCTGAGGCCCCCAATTCCAGGCCATAGCTCTTGGGTGGCATTCCAAGACTCTCCTAGGATCAGAAGGGAACCCACTTCCCTGAAGAAAAGACACCTAGTCTTGAAAGGATTTAGCACCTGCTAATTAAAGAGCACTTAGGCATGGAATAAACATCAGAGGTAGCCAAGCAGTAGTTTTCTAGGGCCTTTGGTAAAACCCAGCGCTGTGCTGGATCAGGTGTAATCCAGTGCAGTCCCAGTTGTGGTGGCCAAGGGAGTGCTTGCATCACCTCTCCCCCAACTCCAGTCAGGCCAGCAGGAAGAGAGACTACTTCAGTTTGGAGGAAAGTCAGGAAATAAAACAAGAGACTCTGCCTGGTAATCCAGGGAATTCTTCCAGATCTTACCCAAGTGTGCCCAGATGGTATGAGACTGCAAGAGATTCAGCGTTACTAAGCTTGGTATGCATCCCAGTGGTGATACAGCTGCAGTGAACAAAGACTTAGATCACAACACTCAATTCTCTTTGAATACATGAAAAGCCTTCTCAAGCAGGATGAGTGTACAAAGAAGCTCAGACTGTGAAGGTTAGAATAAATGCGTAACTCTTCAATGTCCAGACATCAAGGAACATATACAAACATCAAGAACATCCACAATAACATGACCTCACTTAACAAACTGAATATGGCACCAGAGACAAATCCCAGTGTGAGAGCTATGTGATCTTTCAGACAGAAAATTCAAGACAGCTGATTTACTTAATATTATTTTTATTCTTAATTATTAAGGTTACATAATAGGTGTATGTATTTATGAGATATATGAGATGTTCTGACACAGTATACAATGTGTAATAATCACATCAGGGTAATTGAAGTATCCATCTCCTCAAACATTTATCATGTATTTGTGTTAGAAACATTCCAATTTAACATTTTTAGTTATTTTTAAATATAAAATAAATTAATGTTGACTATAGTCACTCTGTTTTTCTACCAACTATTATTTCTTATTTATTCTAACTAAATTTTTGCACCCATTAACCATCCCCACATTTTGCCCTCTACCCACTAACCTTGCCAGTCTCTGGTAACCACCATTCTACTCTTTATATGTATGAATTCAATTGTTTTAATTTTTAGTTCCCACATATTAGTGAGAACATACATTTAAAATTTATCTTTCTGTGCCTGGCTCATTTTACATAGCATAATGTCCTCCACTTCCATCCATATTGATGCAAAAAGTAAGATTTCATTTCTTATAGCTGAAAAATCTTCCATTGTGTATATGTACTACATTTTATTTATTCATTAATCCATTGATAGACACTTACTTTGATTTTATATCTTGGCTACTGTGAATAGTGCTGCAATAAACATGGGAATGCAGATCTCTCTTTGATGTACTGATTTCATTTCATTTTGGTAGATAGCCAGCAGTAGGATTGCTGGATCAAATGGTACTTCTACTTTCAGTTTTTTGAGGAAGTTCCATCGTATTCTTTATAGTGGTTGTACTAATTTACACTCACACTAACAGTGTACAAGGGTTTCCCTTTCTTGCCAGCATTCATTAATATCTGTCTTTTGGATGAAAGCCATTGTAACTGCAGTAAGATAATATCTCATTATAGTTTTGATTTGCATTTCTCTAATGATTAATTATGTTGAGCATTTTTTTCATATGTCTGGTTGCCATTTTTATGTCTTCTTTTAAGAAATATCTATTCAGATCTTTTGCCCATTTAAAAATTGGATTATTAGATTTTTCCTATCAAATTGTTTGAGCTACTTATATATGGTTTGACTGTGTCCCCACCCCAATCTCATCTTGTATTTCCAATATTCCCCATGTGTCATGGGAGGGACCCGGTGGGAGGTAACTGAATGATGGTGGCAGTTTCCCCCATGATATTGATGGCAGCAGCAGGCCATTGGGAGTGGCCACTGCCACCATGCTGGCTGCAGTGGAGAGGCATGAGCAGTCGTGGCAGCAGTTGCAGCAGGGTGATCTTTGTGCCCCACATCCCCAGGCCCGGCATCCCCAAGGCCGCCAAGTGTGCCACCCTGACCCTTGTACAGCTGAGCAGGACCCACCCTCAGGCCCGGAGCCTCTGTCGCTCTGGACCCTGGGACCCATGTCTCTGCTTCTGCCTACTGCCGCTGTGGGACAGGCTTGGGAAGGAGGTGGACAATCCCTGGAGTCTGCTGTCCCAGGGTTGCTGCAATAGGGCCAGAGTGAGTTGTCTGGTGATGCAGGAACAGTCAGTGCAGCTGGGCAGAGAAGGGATGTAAGGTGGAGCTGGTCCTGTGGCATTGCTGTGCTTTAACACAGAGTGCAGGGGTCAGGCTTGGGCTGCAGAGCAAGAGTCATTTTTCAGCAGCCTGCATTGGGAAGCAGGAGTGGTACCCATTTGGGGACCTGGCCAGTTGCATGGTCACCACATCCACCCCACAAAGGGTGCTGGGTTTCTTTGCCTCAGGAGGAGGCTCTGTGCAAGCCCAGCCAGGGCCACATCCCCAGGGTCCACCCCACATTGGGGTGAACACCAGGCATGACACTCCTGATAGCTGGACCTGGGTTCCATGATCTTTTCCCAGAGGTGCCCACCCTGCAGGGCCATGAACCAGGCAAGGGGGAAGTTCTGGCTGTCCCTGAGCACCAGAATGATGGGGAGCTTGTGGCAACATTGCCCAGCCCCAGATAGCGGCCCTAGCCCAGCAAGGACCTGGAGCTCCTGCCCCAGGCTATGAGGGGGCACAGCTGTGGCTGCATGCTCCAGAGAGCTGGTGGAAGCTGGAAGCAGACACCAGCCCCACCCCCCTGGGTACAGCTGTGGCCACCCAAGTCAGGGATGTGGACCTGGGCCTCCCTGTGCTCTTGGGGGCCCAGAAGGCACCCCACTGCCCTTGCAGTCTCAGAAGTGTCTGGTCCCACTACCTGGCTTCTCCCTGCTGTTGATGCCTGCTCCAAACTTGGAGCAATGTAGCACTTAGCCTGAGCACTGTCACAGCCCAGCCGGGGGTTCCCATGCTTGGGGCAGGGCTGACACACCAGCCCCCTGCCACTTCGGCCCCCTCTGGTCATTGGGAACAAACAAGAGTGGGAGGGAGACTGGACAGGGGGCCAAGGACAGCTCAGTGATGGCCTTCAGGTGCCCCTTGGCATAAGCAGCCTGGGCACCATGCACAGTGTCAGGAGGCAGATGAGCTTCTGGACAGAAGGGGGTGGGCCCCTGGTGAGGTCCCACCTACAGACCAGAGAGGGCCTGAAAGCTGAGGGCTGGGTTTCTAGTCCTATGGCCTGGAGTAAGGACCTGTGGTACCTTTTGAAAGCCTGCCTATGGCTTCCCATAAACCAACTGACACACACGTCATGCTCTCTCAGGCCCATAAAAGCCTTGGGCTCAGCCAGAGCAGAGCAGAAAAAGGGGAGATGACCAGATGACCAGCTGCAGAGAGGAAATACTCTCTATGTTGAGAGATGCAGAGACGATGAGATGACCTGCCTTCAGAGGGGAGCCACCCATTCTAGGTCATCCTCTCTGCTGAGAGTTACAGACAATGATCAGCTGCAGAGAGGAGCTATCCTCTCTGCTGAGAACTGAACACTTGTTGGGATTACCTGCCTGCAGAGAGGAGCTACCTTCTTTGCTAGGATCTGAACACTCACTGGACACCTTGGCTATGCAGAGGATCTGCCCACTGCAGGTCTTCTCTGGGCTATTCTATTGCTCAATAAAGCTCCTCTTCATCTTGCTCACCCTCCACTTCTCTGCATACCTCATTCTTCCTGGTCACAGGACAAGAACTCAGGACCTGCCAAATAGCAAGGCTAAAAGAGCTGTAACACAAACAGGGCTGAAACATGCCTCTTGCTCACCACATTGCAGGTGAAGACAAGGAGAGAAGAGCTGTAGCTCTTCAGGGAGTGCAGACCTTGGAACTCCCTGAGCCAGGGCTGTGACTCAGTCTTTAAGCCCCTGCAATTCCTGGTTCCTCCAAGCTTCTTGGCACCACTGCATTCCCTGGTGCCAGCTGGAGAACCTGCTTGTGGTGCACCTGGTCCAGCCACAGGCCCACAGATAGGTGGAATGAATGCCAGCACCTGGATTTGACTATCTTGTGGTATCAGCTGGAGTGTCTTACTGTGCAGTGGCCAGACCCTACACTTGCTTACACACCCCACACTTGCTTACACACCCCTCATTGTTCCACACCTAACTCAGTCTCTCTTGGAAGCATGGGATCCAGGCTAATAGCATGAGCTGAGCACAGCCTGCCAGGCCAAATGGGTGGAATAAGCCCAGCAAGCCTGAGCAAAACTCAGGCAAAGATACTACTGGCCACAGACTTCTGGCCAGAAAAGTGACACCTTGAAGATCCTGTAACAACTTGGGAGCTCATTAGGGACCTGTGGAAGGGTGAGTAAAAGCAGACCAGCTCCTTCCATCCTTTTTTCAGAGTCCCTAAACTCCACAATAGCCAAAATGCAAGACAAATACCAGGCCTCTGTCAGACAGGTAAAAGTGACTAGCACAGCTGCTGGACTTAACACATGGAGGACAGGCTTGCTCGGGAGGACAGTGTCAATCCCCCATCACCCTTGAGTGTTGGGAATGAGGACACTGTCAATTCCCCATTACCCTCGAGTTTTGGGAATGTTGGCTTTGTTCCAACTCAGTTTCCCTTCATGGAGGTCTAGCCAACATGTGACACTGGAAGGAGGTGCTGGGGCAACTGAGGGTATCTGACTGAGACTAGCCATCAGTGTTATCCAAAGACCCCTGGACTAACTCTAGTCCCCAACCACCTGTTAGGGTGTCAGCAATAGGACCTCCAGTATTTCCTACCATTTTTTCTTTCTTTCACACTGCCATGGTTTCTTTCTCTTCTTTATATACAATGTTAAATGTTAAGGATGTTTTTGCAAACCAGAGATACTACTGGGTAGAATGAGCATTTGGCTTAGTCATCAAAAGTATAAAATGGAAGGTTAAGAGTAACACAGATGAAACAAAGTGTGCCTTGGCATCTTATGCAAATTTGTGGTGAAAATGTTATTGTAATTTTCTTGGTTGCCAACTTAATACCACACACCTTGAGGTACAGAAAAGAACCATGGCCTCAGGAAGGAAGCTTTTCTGTAAATGTGAGGGCAAATGGTCCAAAGTTCCATATGTGCAGATCTTCTATACCTTGTAGGATAATCTGGACCTTTGGCAACACTGTAGGATTGATTCAGCCCTTCTATTGGCCATCTCAGGAGAGGCTGCAAGGGGCAATTTCAGGGAAATAGGGAAGCAAATCCCATAGGTACCTCCAGCAGAGTAATCAACCCACTCAGCTCCTCCTTATCCAGGTTTTCTCTCAAGCTTGCCCCAGCCTAGAAATCCTCATTTTAGGCAAGTCTCACTTCTGCCCCTATAAGAGATGCTGGGTGGCTATGGCCCCATTAAGGTCCCATTTTCTCTACAGGGCTTACTGTAAATTAAGAGAGGTCTTGGCAAGTTTTCATACAGCCCTAACAGGTATATAAAGGCTTTCCAGAACTTAACCCAAGTATTTAAGCTCTCCTATAGGGATGTCATGTTACCTTTGAATCAGACCCTGACCACAGCTGAAAGGCAGGCCATCCTGCAAATGGCAGATAATTTTGGGGATGAGCTTTGTTTCTCATATAGGGCCAGGGAAGGGGCTGAGACTTACCTGACTGGAAAAGTAGCAGTGCCATTTGAGGACCTTAAATGGGACCCCATGATGAAATAAGAGAAAGAAGGAAGAAACACTTTCAGGTGTGCATACTGGAGGGCTTGCAAGGCACTGAAACTAGGCCTCTTTTTTTTTTTTTTTTTTTTTTTTTGAGATGGAGTCTTGCACTGTCACCCAGGCTGGAGTGTAGTGGCGCAATCTCGGCTCACTGCAAGCTCTGCCTCCCAGGTTCACTCCATTCTCCTGCCTCAGCCTCTCCGCGTAGCTGGGACTACAGGTGCCCACCACCACGCCCGGCTAATTTTTTGTATTTTTAGTAGAGACAGGGTTTCACCGTGGTCTCGATCTCCTGACCTTGTGATCCGCCCGCCTCGGCCTCCCAAAGTGCTGGGATTACAAGCGTGAACCACTGCGCCCGGCCTAGGCCTCTTGATTACACTGGGCTATCCAAGATACACTAGAAATTGGATAAAAGTCTCACTGCCTTTCTGGGGTGAGGTGGGGTGGCTCTGGGAGGGGCCTTGGCAAAGCACACCTCTCTGTCTCCTGACTTGGTCAAAGGACAGCTGGTCCTAGCAGATAAGTTTATTGCACAGGCAGCCTCTGATGTGAGGAGGAAGCTGTGGAAATAAGCTGTGGGACCAGATGGTACTTTGGAGGGCCTCTTGGGAGTGGCCACCTTGGTCTTTTGCAGTGGAAGCCGGGAGGAAGTCCAGAAAAGAGAGGGGAGATACAAGAAAAAGGCAGACACTCTAATAACTGCCTTATGGGCTCCTGGCCCCAGAGTCCCTGAGATGCACCTGTTAACTGCTGCAAATGTGAGTCAGGGCACTTCAGGAGGGACTGTCTCAACAATGGGAGGAGGCCACCTGTGCTCTGTCCAGTTTTTGATAAGGATCATGGAAGGGCAAACTGTCCACAGAGACATGGGTCAATGGGTCCAGGGCCAGTTTCCCAAATGGTCCAGCAGGATTGATGGGTCCCATGGCACCTCTCTCTGGCTCTGGTGGTTCAGATCACCATTGCCATCCAGGAGCCCCAGTGATTCTGTGGGTTGAGAAAAGGAGGGTGGACTTCCTCCTGGAATCTGGAGCGGGCCTTTCAGTTCTCTCCAATCTAGGCCCTTCTCCTCTCTTGACATGACCATGAGTGGTGTCTCAGATCTCCTTCCTCCACCATGTTAGAAGTCAACAGAGTCCTGTGAATATAGACAGCTTTTCTATGTGAGGTGCTTAGCTTTTTTTTTCTTTCGGGAAGCACCTTAATAGGCCAGGTTCCCAATTCCCGGGACTCCCTTTCCCTCCCTTGTTTGAGGAAGATGTGGTCCCACAGCTCCACCAGTTTATGATAGTGATGCAATAGAGAAGGTGCCCCTACCAATTCCTAGATTCAATTTGGTGAGGGCCTCCTGGGACTAATTTAATGGGCCCATACACCCTCATGAGGCATCTTTTTGTCCCAAGGTTTGGTTTGAAGACCTGGAATGGAACACTAGACCTGAGACAGACCACAGCAGGAGTCGAAGAGTACAGCACAGGTAAGCATGACTAATTCCTGCCAATTAAGCCCTCCCACCCTGTTGATGGAGGTCATGCTCACATCCATGACATAGCTAAGGTATAGGGAACTCAAAGAGTACTGACAGCAGGAGGCTTAGGCACTGCACAGGGAAGTGAGAATATTCCTGAGGCTATGTCTCCCCACTTCATGGGTGAAGGTTGCACTTGCACCCATGGTCAGCACCTGCACAGGTTGCCAGGACTCAGGGATATAAGGTCAGAAGGAGAAAAAGGGATGTCTTTTTTTCTCTCCATCAGGTACCCTGGGTATTTGCTACGAAGAGAGAGAACAATGGGATGCCTTTTCCCCCTCTTTTCAGATGGGTAACCAAACATTTTCAGCCTGCACTCCTCTCCAGTGCATCCAAAATCACTGGAACCCATTTGACCCTTAGACGTTGGAGAAAGACATAAAAAATATTTCTCTTTTTTCCTCCTTTGTCTTTTTTCCTTCCTTTTCTTCATGGATGTTTAATTGCATCTCCATAGCACATGACACTCCCCTCAGATATATCCTCCAAATTGGGAAGAGTGTTATTTTCCCAAACTGTAACTGCTTGGCAATTACTTGAGGAGGGACAAGTTCTCTTTGTCTTTTTCCCCTTCACAGGACTCCAGGGTGAATAGGGCTCTATAGCTCAGAGGAAGAGAACCCAGAAGGCTGTCACGCTGGCAAAAGGTGGTAAAAGTTCCTACCAGTCAGACTTTTGACTTCTTTCTCTCTGTGCAACTGGTTACATGAATGGTAAAAGGCACTGCATTCTCTGCCCCTCCAGTGATAAGTGCAGAAGCGAGAAATATTGGCCATTTGGCATGGCTAAAGTCAAGTAATAAGAGATTTAAAAGAACTTCTTAAAAAGAGAGTGCTATGGTTAAAAGTCAGGTTAATTAAAGATGGATATCCAAGTATAGGTATATTTAAAAGGCCTTTATGTCTTTTCTCTTCATGAATCTTGTTTTTCTGGAAAAAGGTTTTTCTTCTTAGTCAACTCAATTATTTGTCTCCATTTTTGTCTTGCCACTCTTAATGCACACCTGAGGGACTCCAGGATGATTTCTAGTGGCCTGGGATTCCTTGGAAAAAGAGCTATACCTCCGGCCCAGTAATCCAATTAAGAGTTTGGCACATAAAAAATCTTACAACTACTAGATCTCCTTCAGTCTATCTGTATAGATAGATATGTGTTATATTTGTGATGCTTATGTGAAACAACTCTCTAATTCATTGGCTTAAGGAAAAATAAGTGCTTAGATAAAATATTTTTAAAGAAAAATAGAAGCTGTAATGCCACTTAGTCCACATGACTTTAATCTTTGAGAAATAGAAACAGTTATAAAGATTATTGGTAAAATAAAAATGTCTTCAAAATGTAGATATGTGGTCCAAAATGGTAAATCTAAAATTCTGATGTCTGAGTATGTGTTATCAATTATAATTAGGGTTATTGTGTTAGGTTATAGTAGACCACAGAGGTGACCACATTTATTTGTCAATCATGTTTGACTGTTACTACCTTAGTACATTTTGATATTAACAGACAATTGTATTGTTTTTATCCTCTTCAAAAGATGGATTATAGTTCTTGAGTGTAGGTTTCTGATAACTGTGGAGATTGTAAACAGGAATTTCCTGGGTGGACTAAACTAATGGAAGACAAGTAATCTTTTTTTTTATTTTTTGCTTGGAAAATTGCTAACATTTTGTTTGTTTCTCAGCATCAAAGAAGCTTTTCTTTTGAGCTATTTGCAGCTTTTGACAAGAGAGTGAAGTATATTCCTGTGAACCAACCAGTAACATCTGACTGCAGCTCAGAAGAGACAAGAGGGATGGGCCATGAAAATCCAAGTGGTCATGCAATAAAAGCCTCAGACAATGGCTTCCTTTTTACCATGGATTCTTAGGCCTCTGAGAGAGATCCCACTGCCATTTTCCCAAATACAATGCCCCTGTCAGCATAAAGCATTTAAGAGTGGCTATTGTTCCTATCCCAATGGCAGTTACATGTACCTCTTCTGAGGGGGAATTGATGGCAACAGTGGGCCATCTGATGTAGCCACTGCCCTGCACCAGCTGCAGTGGGGAGGCATGAGTGGTGGTGGCAGGACCAATTTCGAAAGCAGCAGTGGCAGTGAGGAGACCACTGTGCCCCATATCCCCTGTATCCCATGTCCCTGATGCAGCTGACTGTGCTGCCCCCCTCCCCCCCCGCACAGGTGGATGAGACCCATCCCCAGGCCTGTAGCCTTTGTCACTCTGAACCCTGGGCCCACATCATTGCTCTCGCCTGCCACTGCTGTGGGGAGAGTGTGGGGAGGAGGCAGACAGTCCCCAGACCCCTATGTCATGGGGGACATTGTGATGAGGCCAGGCCAAGTCACCTACCAGCAGGGAAGCTGTGTGGTTAACCAGAGAGGGGCTCCAAGGTGGAGCTGGGCCAGGGTATTGCCATGCTTGTACACAGAGCATGGGGGCCAGGCCTGGGGTGCAAAACTGGGGCTATGCTTTGGGACTCCAGGGCTGAAAGTGAGAGTGGTGCCCACTTTGGAGACCTGGCCAGTGGCTCGGTCACTGTGCCCACTTCACCAAGGGTGCTGGGTTCCTGCGCCTTAGAAGGATGCTCTGTGCAGGGCCTCCTTGGGCCATGCCCCTGAGGCCTCCCACAGATTGGGGTGATTGCTGGGCCTGACACTCCCAATGGTCAGGCCCAGGGCCCATGATCTGCTCCTGTAGTGCCCCTTAGGCAGGGCAGCAAGCCAGGTGAGAGGGAGCCCTGGGCCACTACTTAGCCCTAGGACCATGAGGGTAGCTCATGGTAATGTTGCCTCTGCCCTGGATGCTGGCTTGGACCCAGCAACGACCTGGAGTCCCTGTCTCAGGCTGGGAGGGGCTGTGGCCAGAGACACACACTCAACAGTGCAAGTGGGAGCCAGGAGGAAGCCCCAGCCCCTCTGAGGCTGAGTCCTGGGTGTGGCTCCAACTGCCCAAGTGGGGGCTGTAGACCTGGGCCTCTCTGTGCTCTTGGGAGCAAGAAACAGGCAGGAACCCTATTATCCTTGGGTGCAGGTTCAGCCACCCAAGTTGGGGCTGTGCACCCGGGCCTTTCTGCACTCTCGGGGGCCCAGAAAGGCCCCTGCCACCCTTGCAGGCTCAGAAATTTCTGCTCCAGCTACCTGGCTTCTCCCCACTCCTATCTCAGAGCAATGTGGGGCTGAGCCTGGGTGCTGTCACAGCCCTGCCAGGGGTTCACACATTTGGGACAGTGCTGACACACCAGCCTCCTGCTGCCTCGGCCCAGTCTGGACATTGGGCATCAACAAGAATGGGAAATAGGCCAAGTAGGGGGCTGAGAATGGCTCAGCACTGGCCTGCATGTGCCCCCTGGTATAAGCAGCCTGGGCACAATGGATGGCAGCAGGAAGCAGATGGGATCCTAGGTGGAAGGGAACTTGTCCCCAGTGAGGCCCCACCTTCAGGCCAGGGAAAGCCTGAAGGCTGGAGGCCTGGCTGCCAGTCCCATGAACCAGAGTGGGGACTTGTGGTGCCTTTTCTGGGCCTGCCCATGGCTGCTCATGGACCAGTTGGCATACACTTTCTCCCCTCTGTGGTTCATAAAAGCCCTGGGTCCAGCCAGATTAGAGTAGAGGTTGGAGAGATGATGGGATGACCAGCTGCTGAGAGATGTAGAGACAATGGGACAACCTGCCTACAGAGAGGAGCCACCCACTCCAGGGCCCACTCTCTGCAAAGAGCTGCAGATGATGGAACAACTAGCTGTAGAGAGAAGCTAACCTTTTTACTGATAGCTGAACACTTTTTAAGACGATCAGCAGCAGAGAGGACTTCCCTCTCTGCTGAGAACTGAACACTTGTTGGAATGACCTGCCTGCAAGGATGAGCTACTCTCTCTGCTAGGAGCTGAAAATTTGTTGGGATACCCTGGCTACAGAGAGGAGCTGCCCACTTTGGGTCTTCTCTGAGCTGTTCTATTGTTAATAAAGCTCCTCTTTGTCTTCCTTTCCCTTTACTTTTCCACATACCTCATTGTATTAGTTTGTTTTCACACTGCTGATAAAGACATATATGAGACTGGGTAATTGGTAAAGGAAAGGAGGTATAATGCACTTACAGTTTCGTGTGACCGGGGAGGCCTCACAAGCGTGGTGAAAGGTGAAAGGCACATCTTACATGGTGACAGGCAAGAGACAATGAGAGCCAAGTGAAAAGGGTTTCCCCTTATAAAACCATCAGATCTTGTGAGACTTTTTCGACTATCATGAGAACAGATTGGAGAAAACCATCCCAGTGATTTAATTATCTCCCACCAGGTCCCTCCCACAACGTGTGAAAATTATGGGAGCTATAATTCAAGGTGAGATTTGGGTGGGGACATGGCCAAACCATACCACTCATTCTTCCTGGTCACAGGACAAGAACTCAGGACCCACTAAATGGTGAGGCTAAAAGAGCTGTAACACAAACAGGACTAAAACATGTGTCTTGCTTGCCACATTGCAGGTGAGGAGAAGGAGAGAAGACGTGTGGCCCTATGAGAAACCCAGACCTGAGAGCTCCCCAAGCCAGGGCTGTGACTTCCTCTTTGGGGCCCTGCAGTTACTGGTGTCTCCAAGCTTTTAGGCAGCACTGCCTTCCCCAGTGCCAGCCAGGGATTCTGCTTGTCATGCACCTGGTTCAGCTGCAGCCTCGCAGAGAGCTGGCACCCATGCCAGCACCTGGTGCTGCCCACCCCATGGCAGCAGCCAGTGTGTCTGACTGCACTGCCCAGACACCACATTTACTCACACACCCCTCACCACTCCATACCTGACTCACAGTCTCCCTTGGAGGTGTCAGATGCAGGTGAGTAGTGTGAGCTGACCACAGCCTGTCAGGCCAAGTGGGTGTAACAAGCCCAGTGGGCTTGAGCAAGACTCATGCAAAGGTGCCACTAGCCATAGGTTTCTTGCCAGAAAAGTGACACCCCAAAGACCTTGTATCACCATTCTCATGATAGTGAGTTTTTATGAGATCTGATGGTTTTATAAGGGGCTTCCCCCACCTTTGCTCTGTACTTCTCATTCCTGCATCATGTGAAGAAGGACGTGTTTGCTTTCCTTTCCACCAGGATTATAAGTTTCCTGAGGCCTCTCCAGTCCTGCAGAACTTTGAGTCAATTAAACCTCTTTATAAATTATCCAATGTCATGTACGTCTTTATTAGCACCATGAGAATGGACTAATACAGTAAAATGGTACTGGGTAGTGGGGCGTTGCTGTAGAGATACCCAAAAAGGTGGAAGCGACTTTGAAACTGGGTAAAAGGCACAGGTTGGAACAGTTTGGAAGGCTCAGAAGAAGATGGGAAAATGTCAGAAAGTTTGGCATTTCTTGGGGACTTGGAGGCCTAGAAAATAGGAAGATGTGGAAAAGTTTGGAGCTTGCTAAAGACTTGTTAAACAGCTTTGACCAAAATGTTGAGAGTGATACAGAAAATAAAGTCCGGGCTGAGGTGGTCTCAGATGGAGATTAGGAACTTGTTGAGAACTGGAGTAAAGGTCACTCTTTCTATGCAAAGAGACTGGTGGCATTTTGCCCCTGCCTAGAGATCTATGGAACTTTGAACTTGGGAGAGATGATTGAGACTATCTGACAGAAGAAAGTTCTAAGCAGCAAAGCTTTCAAGGGGAAGAAGAGCATAAAAGTTTGAAAAATATGCAGCCTGACAATGCAACAGAAAAGAAAAACCCATTTTCTAGGGAGAAAATAAAGCCTGCTGCAGAAATTTGCATAAGTAAAAAGGAGCCAAATGTTAATCACCAAGACAATGGGGAAAATGTCTTGGGGGGCACTGTCAGAGACTTTCACAACAGCCCCTCCCATAACAGGCCCAGAGGCCTAGGAGAAAAAAAAATGGTTTTGTGGGCTGGGTCTAGGGCTTCTCTGCTGTGTGCAGGCTTGGGACTTGGGGCCTTGTGTCCCAGCTGCTAAAGCTGTGGCTAAAAGGAGCCAATACAGAGTTCAGGCCATTGCTTCAGAGGATTCAAGACCCAAGCACTGGCAACTTCCATGTAGTGTTGAGCTTGCAAGTGCACAGAAGTCCACAATTGAGGTTTGGGAAACTCCAATTAGATCTCAGAGAATGTATAAAAAAGCCTGGATTTTCATACAGAAGTTTGTTGCAGGGATGAAGGCTTCATGGAGAACCTCTGCTAGGGAAGTGCAGAAGTGATATGTGGGGTTAGAGGCCCTACATAGAGTCCCCACTTGAGCACTACCTAGTGGAGCTGTGAGAAGAGGGCCACCATTCTCCAGAACCCGGAATGGTAGATCCACTGACAGCTTGCACTGTTCATTTAGAAAAGCCACAAACACTCAATGACAACCTGTGAAAGCAGCCAGGAGGAGGGATTTTCCTGAAAAGCCACAGGGATGGAGCTGCCCAAGGCTGTGGGAGCCTAACTCTTGCATCAGTGTGACCTGGATATGAGACATGGGGTCAAAGGAGATCATTTGGGAATTTTAAGATTTAATGACTGCCTCGTTAGGTTTCAGACTTGCATGGGGTCTGTGGTCCCTTTGTTTTGGCGAATTTCTCCCATTTAAAGCCAACGTATTTACCCAATGCCTGTATCCCCATTGTATCCAGGAAGTAACTAACTTGCTTTTGATTTTACAGGTTCATAGGCAGAAGAAACTTGCCTTGTTTCAGATGAGACCTTGGACTTGAAATTTTGGGTTGATGCTGGAATGAGTTAAGACTTTGGGAGACTGTTGGAAAGGCATCACTGTGTTTTCAAATGTGAGGAAATAAGATGTGGGAGTGGCCAGGGAGGAATGATATGGTTTGGTTGTGTCCCCACCCAAATCTCATCTTGATTTGTAGTTTCCATAATCCCCACATGTCATGGAAAAGATCTGGTGGAAGGTACTTGAATAATGGGGGCAGTTTTCCCCATGCTATTCTCGTGATAGTGGGTACATTCTCACAAGATCTGATGGTTTCATAAGGAGCTTCCCACCACTTCACTCTGCACTTCTCTTTCCTGCCACCGTATGAAGAAGGATGTGTTTGCTTCCCCTTCTGCCATGACTATTTGCTGAAGCCTCCCCAGCCATGCTGAATTGTGAGTCAATTAAACCTCTTTCTTTTATAAATTACCTAGTCTTGGTATGTCTTTATTAGCAGTGCAAGAATTAACTAATACAATTTTCTTTCATTCTGTGGGCTAACAATATGAGTTTACATTTTTCAGAAGACAAACAGGTGTCCAAGAAGCCATGTGTACGAGTTTGATTTTTTCTGCATACTCATCCACACATGTTATGTTTTTTTTTAATACTAAGTAATCTGACTGGTGTAAAATGATATCTCATTGTTGTTTTAACTAGCATTTCTCTGATGCTTAGTGATGTTGAATCATTTTTAATAACCATGTATTGTTTTTGTGTATTTTCTCCGACTCCAGAGGTTGTCTGTTCACTCTGTTGATTATTTTTTCCTGTCCAGAAGTTTTTTTTTTTTTAATTTAAGCCCAATTTGTCTATTTTTGTTTTTGATGCCTCTGTTTTAGAGGTCTTAGTCATGAATTGTTTGCCTAGACCAATGGCTTAAAGATTGTTCCCTAGGTTTTCTTCTGGGATTTTTATACTTTCAGATCATACATTCAAGTCTTTAATTCATTTTTAGATTATTTTTGTATATGGTGGAAGATAGCAATCCAATTTTATTCTTTTGCATATGGTAATCCAATTTTCAAAGCACTATTTATTAAAAACAGTGTTCTTTCCCCAGTGTATGTTCTTGTTAATTTTGACAAAGATTAGTTCATTCGTGGGCTGTAGATATGTGTCTTTTTTTCTGGAGTCTTTATTTTGGCCCATATATATATATATATATACACACACACACACATACACATATATAGAGTATATGTATATATATAGTGTATATATAGTAACAAAAAAGAATGGTGCTGGTATAATACCAGTATAATATGTGTATAATATATACATATTATATATACAATACGTATGATATATACATTCGTTTTGGTTACTATATACATTCTCTCTATATAATATATATACTCTATATATAATATATATACTCTATATATAAAATAAACACTCTATATGTAAAATATATATAGTATATGTATATATATTATTTTGTCCCACTTTAAGAAGTGGAACAAAACAAGGATGCCTACTTTTACAATTCATATTCAGCGTATTACTGGAAGTCCTCGTCATGGCAACTAGGTGACAGAAATAAAATAAAAGGCATCCAAAATGGAAAAGAGGAAGCCAAATTGTCTGTTCACTGATAATATAATTATACCTAGAAAACCCTAAATACTCTATTATTAGTATTTTGATAAAAATTCCATTGAATCTGTAGATAGATTTGAGTAGCATGGACATGTTAACAATATTTATACTTCCAATACATGAACAGAAAAAAATCTATTTTTATATCTTTCCCAATATGTGCCATCTATGTTTTACAGTTTTCATTGTAGAGATCTTTTACTTCACTTAAGTTTATTCCCAGGTAATTCATTGAATTCATAGCTATTGTAAATGGGATTACTTTCTTGATTTATTCTTCAGATTGTTTGCTATTGGCATACAGAAATAATAGTAGTTTTTGTATGTTGTTTGTGTACTCTGCCACTCTACTGCATTTGCTTGTTAGTTCTAAAAGTTTTTTGGTGGAGACGTTAGGTTCATCTAGACATAAGATTACATCATCTGAAAACAAGAATAATTTGATGACTACTATTCCAGTGTGTATGCACTTCTTTCTCTTATCTAACTGCACTCTCTAGAACTTCTCATTATAGCTATAATAACAATGGTAAAAGTGAGCAATCTTGTCTTGTTCCAGAACTTAAGAGAAAGGCTTTCAGGGTGCTTTAAATCTTTGGTAAGATACAAACTGTGAGTCTGTCATATTCCTTTCATTGTATTAATGTCTGTTTATTTTATGCCTAATATTTTGAGAGTTTTTATTATGAAAAAATGTTGAATTTTATAAAATATTTTTAAGCATGAATTTATTTATTTACTTTTTTTAGTGCTGTTTCTATCATATTTAATGACAAACCTCAGAAAGCTTTCTGTTAATAAATGCCAGCAGTTTCATTTCCCAGGATTGTGTACAAAGCCAAAAGGAAGCATTTTCCTCTTAAAGTAACTGCATAATATATTATATTGTAATAATTTAATAGAGTAATGGCATTGCCTTGATCTTGACATTTCTTTTTTTTTTCTAATTATACTTTAAGTTTTAGGGTACATGTGCACAATGTGCAAGTTACTTACATATGTATACATGTGCCATGTTGGTGTGCTGCACCCATTAACTAGTCATTTAACATTAGGTATATCTACTAATGCTATCCCTCCCCCTCCTCCCTGCCTCCACCCCACAACAGGCTCCAGTATGTGATGTTCCCCTTCCTGTGTCCATGAGTTCTCATTGTTCAATTCCCACCTATGAATGAGAACATGCGGTGTTTGTTTTTTTGTCCTTGTGATAGTTTGCTGAGAATGATGGTTTCCAGCTTCATCCATGTCCCTACAAAGGACATGAACTCATCATTTTTATGGCTGCATAGTATTCCATGGTGTATATGTGCCACATTTTCTTAATCCAGTCTATCATTGTTGGACATTTGGGTTGGTTCCAAGTCTTTGCTATCATGAATAGTGCCGCAATAAACATACGTGTGCATGTGTCTTTATGGCAGCATGTTTTATAGTCCTTTGAGTATATACCAAGTAATGGGATGGCTGCGTCAAATGGTATTTCTAGTTCTAGATCCCTGAAGAATCACCACACTGATTTCCACAATGGTTGAACTAGTTTACAGTCCCGCCAACAGTGTAAAAGTGTTCCTATTTCTCCACATCCTCTCTAGCACCTGTTGTTTCCTGACTTTTTAATGATGGCCATTCTAACTGGTGTGAGATGGTATCTCATTGTGGTTTTGATTTGCATTTCTCTGATGGCCAGTGATGATGAGCATTTTTGCATGTGGCTTTTGGCTGCATGAATGTATTCTTTTGAGAAATGTCTGTTCATATCCTTCGCCCAGTTTTTGATGGGGTTGTTTTTTTCTTGTAAATTTGTTTGAGTTATTTGTAGATTTTGGATATTAGCCCTTTGCCAGATGAGTAGATTGCAAAAATTTTCTCCCATTCTATAGGTTGCCTGTTCACTCTGATGGTAGTTTCTTTTGCTGTGCAGAAGCTCTTTAATTTAATTAGATCCCATTTGTCAATTTTGGCTTTTGTAGCCATTGCTTTTGGTGTTTTAGATATGAAGTCCTCGCCCATGCCTATGTCGTGAATGGTATTGCCTAGGTTTTCTTCTAGGGTTTTTATGGTTTTAGGTCTAACATTTAAGTCTTTAATCCATCTTGAATTAATTTTTGTATAAGGTGTAAGGAAGGGACCCAGTTTCAGCTTTCTACATATGGCTAGCCAGTTTTCCCAGCACCATTGATTAAATAGAGAATCCTTTCCCCATTTCTTGTTTTTGTCAGGTTTGTCAAAGATCAGATAGTTGTAGACATGTGGCATTATTTCTGAGGGCTCTGTTCTGTTCCATTGGTCTATATCTCTGTTTTGGTACCAGTACCATTTAAGCACGAATTTAAATGATCACATGATATTCTTCTTAATTCTACTGATATAATGTATCACACATTTATTGATTTGCATATGTTGAAGAATTTCTGCATCCCTGAAATGAACCCTACCTGTTTACGCCTAATGACATTATTTTGTTGTAGATTCAGGGTATATATGTGCAAGTTTGTTACAAGAACATATTGCAAGATGCTGAGGTTTGTGCTTCTAAGGATCCCTTTGCCCAAGTAGAAAACATCATCCCTAATTTGTAATTTTTCTCTTTTTTAAAACTTTTATTTTAGTTTCAGGCATACATGTGCAGGTTTGTGATAGAGATAAATTTTTTGTCCTGGGGATTTAGTATACATATTAGTTACAAGGTAATAGGTATCATACTCAATAGGTAGTTTTTCAATCCTCTCTCTCCTCCCGACCTCCACCCTCAAGTACACCCAGGTATCTGTTGTTCACTTCCTTGTGTCCATGTGTACTCAGTGTTTAGCTCCCACTTATAAGTGAGAACATGCAGTATTTGGTTTTCTATTTCTGCATTAGTTTACTTAGGATAATGACCTCCAGCTTCATCCATGTTTTGCCACACAGGACATAATCTCATTCTTTTTATGGCTGCGTAGTATTTCATGGTGGATATGTACCACATTTTCTTTATCCAGTCTACCATTGATGGACATTTAAGTAGGTTCCATGTCTTTGCTATTCAGAATAGTACTGAGATGAATATAACAGTGCATGCATCTTTATGGTAGAACAATTTATATTCCTTTGAATATATACCCAGTAATGGAATTTCTCAGTAGAATGTTAATTCTGCTTTGAGTTCTTTGAGAAATCATTGCACTGCTTTCCACAATAGCTAAACTAATTTACAACCCCATCAGCATTCTCTTTTCTCTACAACCTTACCTACATCTGTTAATTTTTGACTTTTTAATAATAGCCATTCTGACTCATATGAGATGGTATCTCCTTGCAGATTTGTTTTGCATTTCTCTAGTTACTAGTCATATTGAACATTTTTTCATATGCTTGTTGGCTTGTTATGCATGTCTTCTTTTGAAAAATGTCTGTTCATGTCCTCTGCCCACTTTTTTATGGGGTAGTTTTCTTGTCGATTATTAGTTTGTTCCTCATAGATCCTGGATATTATACCTTTGCTGGATGGATAGTTTCCAAATATTTTCTCCCATTCTGTAGGTTATTTCTTTACATTGCTGATAGTTTATATTGCTGCACAGAAGCTCTTTAGTTTAATTAGGTCCCACTTATCAATTTTTGTTTTTGTTGCAATTGCTTTTGGCATCTTTGCCATACAACTTTTGCTTAGGCCTATGACTAAAAGGCTGTTGTTTAGGTTTTCTTCTAGGATTTTTATAGCTAGAGGTCTTATATTTAAGGCTTTAATCCATCTTGAGTTAATTTTTGTATATAGTGAGAGGTCAAGGTCCAATTTTATTATTCTCCATATAGATAGTTTTTCTAGCAACATTTATTTAGTAAGATATTCTTTTCCTATTGTTTATTTTTGTAAACTTTGTAGAACATTAGTTGGTTGTACTTGTGCAGCTTTATTTCAGGGGTCTCTATTCTGTTCTGTTGGTCTATGTGTATGTTTTTGCTGCGTTATATCATGATGATGTAGCTTGTTTATTATTTGTGTCTTGAAATATATTTTACCTCTTACAACTGTAGCCAGTCTTACTCCTTTTTGGTTTCCATTTGCATCAAATATCTTTTATCATCCCCTTTTCATTCTATGTATGTCTTTATAGGTGAAATGAGTTTGTTAATGGCAGCATATAATTGGGTCATGTGTCTTTTTAATCCATTAAGCCACTCAATATCTTTTGATTGGAAAATGTAGTCTATTTTAATTCAATGCTATTACTCATACAAAAAGACTATTTCTATTTTGTTATTTCTTTCAGACTGTTTTGTAGTAATCTCTTCCTTTCTTCATACCTGTATTCCATTGTGTAAAAGTGTTTTCTCTGGTAGTATGTTTTAATTGTTTTGCTTTTTTTGTGTATATCTTTCTTAGGTGTTTTGATTTGAGGTTCCCATGAGGCTTTAAAATAACATCTTATAATCAATTATTTTAAACTGATTACAACTGAACTCTGATAAAAACATCAGCAAAAAGCAAACCATTGAAAAGAAAATTTAAAAAAACCTCTACCCTTAAACTCACTCCCTGGTATTTTAACTTTTTATTGTGTCTTATTTCTATTTTACTTTCTAGCATTTGAAATGTTTTTGTAGCTATCATTTTGAATACGTTTGTCTTTTAGTCTTTCTACTCAAAATATTAGTGGATTACACACAATTACAGTGTTATTCTGTATTTGTCTTTTTACTTAGTTTTACCAGTAACCTTTATACCTTCAAATGATTTCGTATTGCTTGCTGATGACCTTTTCTTTCAGATTGAAGATCTCCCTTTAGCATTTCTTCTAGGATAGGCCTGGTGTTGACAAAATCCCTAAGATTTTATTTTTCTGGGAAAGACTTTATTTCTCATATTTATAGATTGCAGGCTATTTTCACTGTATATAGTATTCTAGGATAAAATTAAAACAATTGAACTCATGGAGATAGAAAGTAGAATTACGGATTTCAGAGGCTTGGAACATTATGGGGGGGAATTGTATGTTATTAATGGGTGCAAAAATATAGTTCTATAGAATGATTAAGATCTAGTAGTTGCAAGCACAACAGGGTAACTATAGTCAACAATAATTAATTGCAAATGTAAAAATAACTAAAAAGTAAAATTAGAATATTTCTAACATAAAGAAATAATAAATGCTTGAGGTGATGGATATCCCAATTATCCTGATTTGATTGTTACACACTGTGTGTCTGTATCAAAACATCACCTGTGTCCCATAAATATAAACACCTATTATGTACATACTATAGTTAAAAATGAAAAATTAAAAAAATTTTCCTAGAACAAATTTAATTAATAAAATCAAAGCATATAAAATGCCCATTATTGATAAGTGTTATCAAATATAAATGAAAGAGGATGAAGGAAAAAGACTGATGAGAATGGCAGAGATTTTATAGCATAATCAAGAAAGGATTCTCTGAGTAAGTTCTATTTTTTGAACCAGCCAAATGAAGCAAAAAAGGAGAACATTTTCTATATAGGAAATAACAAATCCAAAAAGATTGAAGTGAGAATAAACTTCTAGTTTCAAGGAACATCAAGAAGTGTAGAAAGTCTGTACCTTGGAGAATGAAATGAGAATCATAATAGAGGAAATCAAATCAGAGAAATGTAAGAAATCCAGGTTAGGCCGGACACAGTGGCTGACAGCTGTAATCCCAGCACTTTGGGAGGCTGAGGCCAGTGGATCACTTGAGGCCAGGAGTTCGAGACTAGCTTGGCTAACATGGTGAAACCCCATCTCCACTAAAAATACAAAAATTAACCATTTGTCGTGACACATGCTTGTAATCCTAGCTAATTGGGAGGCTGAGGCACGAGAATCACTTAAACCAGGGAGGCAGAGGTTGCAGTGAGCTGAGATTGTGCCACTGCACTCCAGCCTGGGTGATAGACTGAGACACATTTTTTTGTTTCAAAACAAAAAAAAAAGAAAAAGAAAGAAATTTAGGTTGTGCAGAGCCTGCAATCATTATAAAAAATAGTTCACACACTTCTTGCTTGCTTGTTAGTCTATTTAAGTTGGTGGTCCATATGCCTGTCTCTTCAACATAAAGAGCAAGGGCCATGTCTAATTTATTTTGATATCCCTAACGCTTAGCACTGGCATTTTGTAGTTATACAATAAACATATGCTGAATTATGCATATTATGAAAAATACCTTGAAAAAAAATTTGTCAATAAGAGTCACATTTTGATAGTAAAGTCAGTTTAAAGATTATTTTATTTCACTTAACCATCATAATATGCCTAAAAAGGAGAGGAATGGTCGTTAATGTGCGCTAGGAGTTTGAGACCAGTCTGGCCAACATGGCGAAACATATGAAAAATACAACAGACAAACCAACCAACCAACCCAGTGACAACAAAACAGGTCTACCCTGGAGTCATACTCTAGTTTTTTCTATTTTCCTCCCTTTCTGATCCTTTATCCCACTTTCTTTTTCTTCCTCTTCCTTCTCCTTCTTCTTTGTCAGATAGAGGATTGAGTTGTTGTCACTGATCCATATAAAGTCCCTCTCTCATTTGTTTTCTTTGATTCCCACTCCCCATTTCTATTCCCCATCTTCCCATGTGCAACCTCCCTAGTATGTTTGATACGCATCTTTTTGTTTGTATGTATTTTTAGAAAATGTTTATTGTTTTGTGTGCAAAAAATTAATAAAAAAAAGAAAAAAGAAGAAAAGCTTTCAACTTTTCATCGAGTATAAAAAAAAGTGTGTTTTTGAAATTAGTACTAAGTATTAGGTATATATTCTATACAACTTCATCTCACATTTTTCTCCTGTTTCTTTATTGTACTAGCATTCTCAGTGAGGCCTAGAATACTAAATCATGCAGCTATATGGGGAATGCACTTGATTTCTAATTCATACTTTAAATGTTAGGTGAACTACCTTTCAATGAAATTGTAAGGGGGCAAGTTGGTCCTTATAGCACTCAGCCTTCCACTTCAGTATCCATCTACCTTTCATGACATTTTTATTTCTGAAGGTGCTCTTCAATGGAATTGCTCTTTCGAAGCTCTTAACTAATCCTGACTAATATGTTACTAAATTGCAGCTAAAACACTTATGTACTGAGTGGTCACAGTGGAACTAAAAATAATACGAAACGCTAATGGTAGCATTTCAGGCACTTTATCATGCATAGGGAATCTATTTTATCAGACAGAGGATTATTCCAAGCACTCCTTAAATTCCATTACCTAAAGAAGCTGCCTATTCTTCAGGGAAGACATATGCATCAGGGGAAAACACCAACTGCTTTTTCAACTATAATACACCCTGTATCATTCAAGTTTCAGATACAGAAAAAAGGCAAATATTGAGATATTTTCAGCTGAAAGATATTTAATACAGGAAACTAGGTGCTTAATACATTTTTGGAAGGGCTTGATGCTTAGGTACTCACTGGAACTTCAGGAACTACACCCAGAGCAATGTCAGAAAACCTAATCACCAGATAGCTAACCTGTTACTTCTGTCATAATCAGACAGGTGAGGATCGAGGTAACCTGCACTGAAATTGTTCGTAGATACCTTACTTTTGCTATACTCCAGAGAACACAGAGAAGTAAGATTAGGTGACTGCCACCACCAGCATTACCATTATCATCTGACAAAATAACACCTCCACAACTGTTGTTCAGCAGTAATGAGAAGGCTTCTATCTCTCTTCAGCCTTCCAAATCACACATAAATAAGTTTAATTGGCAGAAATAAATATTCATCCCAAACTGTAGCTGTAAAGAATCTGAGCAATGCTGTCTATTACGTTTTTAAATAACACTTGGGAATATTTTCGGATTTACAGATAAGTCACAAAAATAGTGCAGATGGTTTTTATGTCCCTCAAACTCAATTTTCCCTATTGCTAATATCTTAAATTTGTATGATCCATTTGTAAAAACTAATAAATAAATATTGATACACTATTACTATCTAGAGTTAATACTTTGTTTGAATGTCCTTGGTTTTTATCTAATGTCCTTTTGTGTCCTGGAATACCATCTAGATACCATATTACATTTAGTTATCATGTCTTCTTAGACTCCTTTTGTCTGTGTCAGATTCTCAGTCCCTCTTTTATTACTTTTAGCTTGAGAGTTTAGTAAATGTTCGTGAAGTATTTTGTAGATTGTCCTTCAATGTGAGGTTTTACTGTATTTTTCTCATGGTTAGACAGGGTTTATAGGTGTTGAGAGGAAGGTCACAGAAGTAAAGTGTCATTTTCATCACATCATATCAATAGTACATGCTATCAACACCATTTATTTTTGTAGGCGTGGGCCTTGATCATATTGCTAAATAAGGTTTGTCTATATATGTCCTTATCTATTGTGTTCCATTGTCTGATGTGTCTGTTTTATTGAAGTTTCGTGCTGTTTTAATTACTATAGCTTTATAGTGTAGTTTGAAATCAGGAAGTGTGGTGCCTGAAGCTTTGTCCTTTTTTTTGTTCCTTAGCTATTTGAAATTTTTGGTAGCTTCATATGAATTGTATAATTTGTTTGGATTTCTATTTAAAATTCCATGGGCATTAGATAGATATTGCATTGAATCTGTGAATCATTTTGGATATTTCAAAAATCTGTTTTCAATTCATAACAATTCAATTCATAAACATAGAATTTCTTTCAATTTATTTGTGTCATCTTCAGTTTCTTTCATCAAGGTTTGATCATTTTCAGTTTAAAGGTCTTTAACCTCCTTGGATAAATTTGTTCCTAAGAATCTTTTTTGAAGCTATTATAAATGTAATTTTTCCATTGACTTCTTTCTCAGATACTTAATTGTTAATGTATAAAAACATTATAAATGTGTGCATGTTTATTTTGTATTTGACAACTGTAATGTACTCATTTATCAGTTCTAAGAGTTTTTTTTGGTAGAATCTTTAGGGTTTTCTGTCTGTAAGATTACGTTTTCAGCAAATAGTGACAACTTCACTTCTTTCTTCCCAGTTTGGAGTCTTTATATTTCTTTAGTTTACCTAACTGCTCTGGGAAAGTCTTCCAATACTATGATGAATAGAAGTGACAGGATGGGAAATCCTTGTCTTGCTCCAGGTCTCAAAGGAAAGCCTTTCAGTTCTTCACCATTGAATATAATGTTAGCTGTGGGCTTCTCATACATTGTATTTATTGTGTTGAGATAAATTTCTTCTATACCTAATTTGGTAAGAGATGTTATTATGTAATGATGTTTAATGTTGTCAAATGATTTTTACATATAATGAAATGTTATATTTTTGTCCTTCATTCTGTTAATATGATATATTTATTTATTTGTCTATGTTGAAGCATCTCTGCATTCCAGAGACAAATCCCACTTGATCATGAAGAAGGATTTTTTTAAAGTGTTGTTGAATTTGGCTATGTGTAATTTTCTTTTCTTATAATGTCCATGTTTGGCTTTGGTATCAGGGTAATGCTAGCTTGATAAAAACAATATGAAAATATTCCATCCTCTTTGATTTTTTGGAACAGTTTGAAAAGGACTGGTATTAATTCTTTATTAGATGTTTGCTAAAATTTAGCAATGAAGCCATCAAGTCCTAGGTTGCTCTTTCATGGCAGACTTTCAGCTACTGCTTCAATCTCCTTACTCACTAATGATCTGTTTAGTTTTTCTATTTCTTCTTGATACAGTCTTGCTAAGTTTCAAGTGTCTGGGAATTTATCTATTTCTTCTAGGTTATCCAATTTGTTGATATACAATTGTTCATAGTTGTCCCTTAAAATCCTTTGTATTTCTGTGATATCAGTTGTAATGTCTCCCTTTGCATTTGTGATTTTATTTACTTGAAACTTTTTTATTTCTTAGCTTAGCTAAAGTTTTGTCACTTTTTTATCTTTTCAAGAAAACTGTTCATTTTATTTCTTGTATAGTTTTTCTAGCCTCTATTTCATTTATTTCTGCTATGACCATTATTATTTTCTTCCTCCCGCTATCTTTGAAATTTGTTTGTTCTGTTTTTAGTTTCTTGAGGTGTAACATTAGGTTTTTAAAGATATTTCTTCTTTTTTGATGTAGTGTTTATTGCTATAAAATTTTATTATTTATTTATTTTTGAGACACAGTCGCACATTGTCACCCAGGCTGAAGTGAATGGCACGATCATGATGCATGGAAGCCTCGACTTCCCAGGATCAAGTGATTCTCCTACCTCAGGCCCCCAAGTAGCTCAGACTACAGACCTAAGCCACTACATCAAGCTAATTTATTATTATTATTACTATCATTATTATTGTAGAGACAGGGTCTCACTCTTTTGCCCCAGCTGGTCTTGGAATCCTGGGCTCAAGCAATCATCCCACCTCACTCTCCCAAAGGGCTGGGATTACAAATTTGAGCTACTATGCCTGGACAACTTTCTACTTAAAACAGCTTTTGCCGTATCATATAAGGTTTAATATGTTGTGTTTTCATTGTTATCCATCTAAAGATACTTTTTAAAATCACCATTTAATTTTTTCATTTACCCATTGGTTGTTCAAAAGCATTTTGTTTAATTTCCAAGTATTTTTAAATCAAAATTTCGGATACTGATTTTTAGTTTTATACCATCTCAATCAGTTAATATAATTGATATAATTTTAGTTTTCTTAAATTTCCGAAAGTTTGCTTTGTGTTTTACCATGTTATCTATCTTGGAGAATGTTCTATGTGTGCTTGAGAAAAATATGTTTTCTGTAGTTTTGGATAGAATGCTCTGTATATGTATGTTAGGTCCATTTTTTATAAAGTGTTATTCAATTCAAATGTTGTATTAACTTTCTGTCTGAATTATCTGTTTATTGTTGCAAGTAAGATATTGAAGTCCCTACTACTATTGTATTGCAATCTATTTCTCCTTTATTTTCTTTAACATTTGTTTTACATATTTAATTCCTCCAATATTGGGTGCATATATATTAATAGTTATATTTTGATATGGTTTGTATCTGTGTCCCAACCAAATCTCATGTTGAATAGCAATCCCTAATGCTGGAAGAGGGGCCTGGTGGGAGGTGATTGATCATGGGGGCAGCTTTCTCATGAATGGTTTAGCACCATCCCCTTGGTACTCCTTGGTACTCTACTCACAATCATGACTGAGTACTTGTGAGATCAGGTCATTTAAAAGTGTGTAGCACACTCCCTGTCTCTCTCTCTTGCTCCTGCTCCCAACATGTGAGACATCTTACTTCTCCTTTGTCTTGTGCCATTATTAGATGCTCCCTGGGGCCTCCTCAGAAGAAAAGCTGTTATGCTTCCTGTACAGCCTGCAGAACAGTTTGCCAATTACACCTTTTTTCTCTATAAATTACCCAGTCTCAGGTATTTCTTTATAGCAGTGTGAAAATGGACTAATTCCAAAAATTGGTACCAATGAGTTGGACATTGCTGTAAAGATACCTGAAAATGTGGAAATGACTTTGGAACTGGGTAATAGGTAGAAGGTGGAAGAGTTTGGAGGGCTCAGAAGAAGACAGGAAGATGAGGGCAAGTTAGAACTTTCTAGAGACTGGGTGAATGACTGTGACTAAAATGCTCATAATGATAGGGACAGTGAAGTTCAGGCTGAATAAGTCTCAGATAAAAATGACAAACATATTGGGAACTGAACCAACAGTTACTTTTTTTATGTCTTAGCAAAGAATTTGGCTGCACTGCACCCATGCCCTAGGGATTTGTGGAACTTTGAACTTGAGAATGTTGATTTAGGGTATCTGGCAGAAGAAATTTCTAAGCAGCAAAGCATTTAAGATGTGGTCTGGCTGCTTCTAACAATCTTTTCTCATGTGTATGAAAAAAGAAATGACCTAAAGTTGGAATTTACATTTAAAAGGGAAGCAGAGCATAAAAATTTGGAAAATTGGCAGCCTGACTATGTGGTAGAAAGGAAAAGCCCATTTGCAGGGGATAAATTCAGTCAAGCTTCAGAAATCAGTAAAATGAGCCAATTGTTAATAGCCAAGACAATGGGAAAAAGGCCTCAAAGGCATTTTAGAGACCTTTGTAGCAGCCTCTCACCTCACTAGCCTGGAGTCCTAAAAGTACTGAATGGTTTTGTCAGCCAGGCTCAAGGCCTGCTGCCCTGCACAGCCTCTGAAGATTGTTACCTATATCCCAGTTGCTCTAGCTGCAGCTGTGGCTCAAAGGGGCCCAGGTAGACCTTGGGCCACTGCTTCAGAGAATGTAAGTCATAAGCCTTGGCACTTCCTGTGATTTTAAGCCTGTAAGCGCACAGAGTGGAAGAGTTGAGGCTTGGGAGCCTCTGTATAGATTTCAGAAGGTGTATGGAAAAGCCAGGATGCTCAGCCTCTGCTGAAGGGATGGAGCCCTCATGGAGAAGCTCTACTAGGGCAATGTGGAGAAAAAAAATATTGGGTTGGAGCCCCCACAGAGAGTCCCCACTGAGGTAATGCCTAGTAGAGCTGTGAGAAGAAGGCCACCATCCTCCAGACCTCAGAATGGTAGATTCACAAGCAGCTTGCACCCTGCACTTGTAAAAACTGCAGAGAGTCAATGCCATCCCATAAGAGTTGCTACAGGGGCTAAATCCTGCAAAGCCACAAGGGCAGAGCTGCCCAAGACCTTGGCAGCCTACCCTTCACACTACAGTGCCCTAGATGTGGGACATAAAGTCAAAGCTTTAAGATTTAATGACTGCCCTGCTGGGTTTCAAACTTGCATGGGGCCTGCACTCCCTTTCTTCTGGCCAATTTCTTCCTTTTTGAATAAGAGTATTTACACAAATACCTCTATCCCCATTGTATCTTGGGTGAAACTACTTTGTTTTTTATTCTACAGGCTCAAAGGAAGAAAAGACTAGCTTTGTCTCAGATGACACTCAGGACTTTGGCATTTTGAGTTAATGCTGTAATAAGTTAAGAGTTTGGGGAACTGGGCCAGGTGTGGTGGCTTACGCCTGTAATCCCAGCCCTTTGGGAGGCTGAGGCAGGTGGATCACCTGAGGTTGGTAGTTCAAGACCAGCCTGACTGACATGGAGAAACCTCGTCTCTACTAAAAAAATACAAAATTAGTCAGTCATGGTTGCACATGCCTGTAATCCCAGCTACTCGGGAGGCTGAGGCAGGAGAATTGCTTGAACCCAGGAGGCAGAGGTTGTGGTGAGCCGAGTTTGTGCCATTGCACTCCAGCCTAGGCAACAAGAGTGAAACTTCATCTCAAACAAAAGAAAAAAAAAAGAGTTTGGGGAACTGTTTGGGAGGCATGATTGCATTTCGCAATGTAAGAAGGACATGAGATTTTGGAGGCTAGGAGTAGAATAATATGCCTTGGATCTGTGTCCCCGCCAAATCTGTCAAATTATAATCTCTGATTTTGGAGGTGAGGCCTGGTGGGAGGTGATTGGATTATGGGGTCAGTTTTCTCATGACTGGTTTAGCACCACCCCCTTGGTACTGTTCTTATAATCATGAGTGACTTCTCATGAAATCTGACTGTTTAAAAGTGCATAGGACTGTCTCCCCTTTTCATCTTATTCTCCTGCTTCCACCATGTGAGATGTCTCACTCCCTCTTTGCCTTTTGCCATGATTGGAAGCTTCCCGAGCCTTCCCCAGAAGCAGAAGCCACTATGCTTCCTGTATAGCCTTCAGAACGAAGAGCCTATTAAACCTATTTTCTCTATAAATCACCCAGTCTCAGGTATTTCTTCATAGAAGTGTGAAAATCGACTAATACACAGTCTCTTGAAGAGTTTACTCCTTTATTATTATATAATGCCCTTCTTTGTATTTTTTAAAATAATTTTTGACTTAAAGTTTAATTTTTTGATATCAGCGTAGTTACCTCTCCCCTCTTGATTTCAATATAAGTGGAATATCTTTTTCCATTCTTTTGAATTACCCATTATACATGAATTTAATTCATGTATATTCAAGTTAATTAATGATAGATAAGAACTTACTGCTGCCATTTTGTTGTTTTCTGGTTGTTTTGTAGATATTTTTTCTTCCTATTTTTATTCTTTATGATTTGATGGTTTTCTGCACTGCTCTTCTTTGAATCATTTCTGTATTTGTTTGGTACGTTCCTACTAAAGAGATTTGCTTTGTGGTTATTATGAAGTTTACATAGAGTATCTTATAATGACAACAGCTAATTTCATGCTGATAACAATTTAACTTTGATTACAAACAACACATCTACATTTTTATTTACACACATTTTATGTTTTGATGTCAGAATCTATGTCATTTTATATTTGTTAACAATTATTTTGGCTTAAGATATTATTAATAGTTTTTTAAATCCTCTTACTAGGAATATATTATTGTTACAGTCCTGGAATATTATGAATAAGGCTCTGCTTTACTTATGCCACTGAGATTTGTGCTGTCATGACTTTTCTGTTATTATCAGGTTTTTCATTTCAGTTTAAAGAATTTCCTTTAGTAATTCTTGTAAGGCAGGTATAGAAGTAATAAACTCCCTTAGTTTTATTTTTGTCTGGGAAAGTTTTTGTTCTGAAAGACAGCTTTGCTCAATAAAACATTCTTTCTCGTATTTTTTTCCTTATTTAATTACTTTTAATACATAATCCCACTCTCTCCTGGTATATAAATTTCTTCTGAAAAATCCATTGATAATCATATTGAAAAATTTTGTATGATACATATTTCTTATCTCTTGCTGCTCTCATAAGTTTTTTTTTTTTCTTTTTTGAGACAGGGTCTCACCCTGTCTCCCAGTCTGGAGTGTGGTGTTGCAATCATGGGTCATTGCAACCTCAATTGCCCAGGTTCAATTGATCCTCCCACCTCAGCCTAACCCCAGTAGCTGGGACTACACGTACATACCACTGTGCTTAGCCATTTATTAATTTTTGTAGAGATGAAGTCTCACTTTGTTGTCTAGATTGGTGTCAAACTCTTGACCTCAAGAAATCCTGTCACTCTGGCCTCCCAAAGTGCTGGAATAACAGGCATGAGCCATCACAACCAGACATGTCTTTGGCTTTTGATAGTTTTAGTATTACATGTTTTGGTGAATTGCTCTTTGGGTTGAATTTGATTGGAGATCTCTGTGCTTCCTGTACCTGGATATTAGAATATTTCCCCACATTAGGAAAGTTTTCAGCCATTATTTTTTAAAATATGCTTTTTGCTCTTTTTTCTCTTTCTTCTCCTACTGCAACCCTTATTTTTGAAGGTTTGGTCTCTCCATGGTCTCTCACAATTCCCATTGGCTTTCTTTTTTTTTATTATTGTTTTGTCTTTTTGCTTCTATTATAGGATAATTTCAAATGTTCTGTCTTCCAACTCACTGAGTCTTCTGCTTGATCATGATTGATGTCAAATATTTCTATTGAATTTTTTAGCTCAGTAATTTTATTCTTTATCTCTAAAAATTCTATCTTTTTATCGTTCTTATTTCATCATACTTCTCACTTTGTGTACTTTTTTTCAAATTTAATAAAATTATCTGTCTGTATTCTTGCAGCTTACTGGACCTCTTTATTTTTATTATTCTAATTTCCTTTCATTCATGTTATAGATGTCAATTTCTTTGAGTTCCATTACTGGAAATTTATTAGTTTCTTTTGGAGACGTCATGATTCCCTGATTCTTCATAAGTCCTGTGTTCTTTCATTATTGTTTGAATATATAAGGAGTCATATACATATTCTGGCCTTACAGGTATTCTTTTTGAAAGGGTAAACCTTTGCTGTTTAAACTAGTTGTGATTCTGGAAGGACCAGTTGGTGACAACCCTAGGCATGCAGAACTTGCTGTGAGTGTTTTAGTTGGCTGGGCCTCTGTCATTGCTCTGATGTTTGGTAGAGCTGATAGCTGGGCTCTGCTGTCTGCTGAGACCACTGGCTGGGCTTGGTTAGGCTATCATATAGAGCTGCTGGGTGGGTACTTCAATGGCTTCTGGTAACACCATTCACAGGAAACCTTCCCCACCTGGGCCATTTGGCTATTTGAGATTTGTAGTTGGGCAGTACTGCACACTGGGCTCTAAGGTTAAGCAGAGGTTGCTGCTCAGCAAAGGTAAGGCCAGGGGCTATGCTCCTTAAAAATGCACAATTGAGAATTGTATTCCTGTCAGGATGGAGCTATGGTGTAGACTTTTAGCTGAGTTGAGTTGCTGTTTACCTTCCTGGGTAAAGCATGTCTAGTCTCTCTGAATCTCCAAAATGAACATAGATGAAAATATCCCTATCTGGGTGAAATTGTTGGGTAACTCTTTGGCTGATTGTAGCTGCTTGACATCCCAGGTCAAGCCGGTCTGTATCCTTTTCTTCTGTTTCCCTGCCTGGATAGAGTTGTTGGGAGGACGTTTTTTTTGCTGGGTGAAGCCAGTGCTTGACTTCCTGGATCAAATAGGTCTAGCGCTTACACTTCTTAATAATGGTAAGAGGTGGGTGTCTTTGTGCTTGAGTGGTCATTGGGGTGAGTCCTCAGGCTGGGTGTGTAGACTAGCAGTCTAAGTGCTCAAGCTTGGTCAAATTTCTCACTGTGCTTCTGAGGGTGACCAGTTCAGTTTTGCAGGTGACCTTCGAGGTTAGTTGGTACCTGCCATCAGGCATTATAGCTAACAAAAATACAGATGTACCATCAAGATCCATGCATAGGTCACTATGACCTGTGCCCTCTTTCTTTGTTTCTGCCTTATTCCAGGCAGCTTAGTGATGCCATTTTTTTCTAGTGTTTCCTTTAGTGCTGCTTCTCCTAGAGTATTTATCAAAATTAGATTAGATTGGGATTTCTGGGAAGTGTCTTGGAGTGTTAGGGAAACTAGATAACTGTCTTCAGTTTTCATTTCTCCCTGTAGATGCTAAGCACCCAGGAAAATTCTCTCCATTTGGTTTTATTCCAACTTGAGGGAGAAGGATGGGTGACATGGTCTAATTTGGAATTCACTCATTTCTGTGAACAATGTGGTTATCTTAGGCTTGTTTCCAAGTATTGGGGTTTTTTAAAGGATGTTATGGTGTGTGGATAGTCAGCAGTTGAACTTTCTTCGTGAGAAAGGGAGCCTGAGACATCCACTTCCACCATCTTTCTGATTTTCTGTCTCCAATTTCTTTTAGTATTAAAAACGAATATCCGTGTGCTAGATGTGGTAGTTAATATTGGTGTGCAGTTGCTTCTAGGACCTCTCAGCTGACACAGAATGAAATATTTACATATAAGTATATGAACAAACTTGTGTTTATAGATGTATCTACAAATATTTATATGTGTAATTATCTGTATCTCTATTACACTAAACATAATGTCTCCAACTCTAAACCATTAGCACATATATCATTCTAGCCACCAACCTTGCTTATGTGTAAACTCTTAGTCCAGCAGCAATAAACGCCATGTCTACAATCTTCCAGACATTTGCTTACATGTTAAATTATAGTATAAATATATATTGGTTTCAGAGTTGTTAATCCATACATCTGTGAGAAACAACTTTGCAACCTAGAGTACACTGCTTATGTACAGTTTCTTTTATTTTTAATTTTTAGTTTTTATTGACTTTCAGAGTTACTTAGGTCAGCACCTGTTTTCCTACATGTCCTTCACGGAGTTTGTCTCATACATTTGTATTATATATGTAGATACTTTTGTTGAAGTCCCCATTCAATTTTAGTATCCCCTGAACTCCTAATTGATTTTTTCAAGAATTTACTTACATTAAGTTTCACAATATGGTGCTATAAAATCCATAGGTTTTGACAAATACATATTATAATGTATATATCTTCACTATTTCACAAAGATTCATCCTCCTACTTTAAAAAATCTCCTATACGTCCTTCTGTAATACATTTTCTCCTCCTCCAATGCTTGGTAACAACTAATTTGTTTTCACTTTCTATAGTTTTGCCTTTTCTAGAATGACATGAATGAAATCATAGAGAAGTAGAATTTTCAGACTTTTTTTACTTAGAAATATGCATTTAAGATTCAGTGATTTTTATACGGATTGATAGTTTATTCTCTTTTATTACTCAGTAGTAGTCCATTGCATAGATAGTTCATTCCTATTTATTATTGAATAGTATTCAATACCTCCAATTTCACTTACCTACTAAAGGATATCCTGGTTGCTTCCAGTTTTTGGAAATAAAGAATAAAAATACTAATAATAGGTTTTATTTTCAGTTTTTTGTAGACTTAAGTTTTCAATTACCTTGGGTAAATACATAGGAGCATGGGAATGTTGGGTCATATGGTAAGATAATGTTCAATTGATAAGAAACTGCCAAATTGCCTTCTAATGTAGCCATACCATTTTGCATTCTCACAAAAAATTAAGGGTTTCTGTCTACATTCTTGTCAGTAATTGTTAATTCTCAATTTTCAGATTTTAATCAGTCTAATAGGTAGTGCTATCTTACTGTTGTTTATAAATTATTTTTAACTTTCCAGCCTCTGTAATATAGGATTGCACACTAGAAAGTGGTTGGGATGAATACTGACTGCCAATTGACTATATCTACAACAGGTTACTTGAGTTGCTTGGGAGTACAAAGATAACAACTGGGGCAGTTGTTAACCTCAGTTGGCATTTTCTACAAGACTGAAATTGCATATTAATCAATGTATATAGAGAAAAAATGCTCAAATGGAAATAAAACTTCAAACATCTCTGTGAAAAACGGGGAGAAAAACAGCACCATTTGATCTGAGTCAGAGTATTTATTAAGCACCTGCTACTCACAAGATAATGTGTTAGACATTGCAGGATATCCAAGGATGACTGTGAAACAATATAGCCCCTTAATAAGTCTGTATATTTCTCAACTTCCAGGAAAACTCCACTGATAAACTTATTTTCTTCCCTGTATTTGATAAGATATTCTTCTTCTATGTACCCAGAGCATACTGAAATATAATTTGAAAAATATGGAATAAAATAAAGGACATAAGCATTTTAGATTTAAATCCAGATATCATGGCATACAAGATCTGTGACATTTCATAAAGTTTCTTAACCTCTATGGATTTCTTTTTTTAAAATATGAATAATATTATACTATGTCTAATGTATTTAAATGTGTGCCTAATGTATTTAATATAGGTAAAATGAATAGTATACAGTATGAGCTTAGAAAATATATCAATTAGCAATATCTTCTAGTTCTATTAATCTAGTATACAAAAACTCTGGTAGCTGCCATAGAGTTAGATATATGGGATGGGAATTGTGGAGAGAAAGCAAGAACCTATCAGGCAGAATTTCACGGAATAAATGAAATTTAATCTGGGCCATAAAATACGGATAGAATTCCAACAGGTGGAGCCTGGAAGAATGACATTGCCTAAAGAAGCATTCTCCCTGATAACACATTTATTTGCATAGAGGTAGAAACAATCTAAACAGTAAAATTTAGACTGTATTTTGGTAAGAAATGTTTCTCATTAATTTTTACTTTTATAAATCACCCACATTAATCACATATGCAGAAAGTATATTGGAAAGTAATGGAACCAATGATTCTTAAAGAAAAAAAGGAAATGTCACATGATTAAAATATTGGAATATGACAGGAACAAGATCTGTTTTAAGGAAATATTCTAAGCTTCCAATTCAGTACTTAAGATGTTTACAACTGAAAGTCATCTTTCATTATCCACCTCACTGGGCACATGTTGGCTTGTTTACTGCCCTGCTACATACAGTCTTCTTTCCAAGAAAGTTTGGTAGACAATTTTGGAAATTTAAAGATGAAGCAAGTCAACCCCGACCCCAGGCTAGCCAACTACTCAGAGCATTGAATTTCCAAGATGTCAGAAGCTCCAGGTGTTGCTTGTAGAAATTCACCTAAAGAACTCACCAGCCTAAAAAACATGACTTCCTTTTAATTAGTCTGGAATGGTTTGAAAAGAAACTCTGTCTTTGTGGGGTGACATATTTTGGAGAAGTTTGGAGTCCCACAGTAGTTATTACCCTAACCTTTACCAGAGGCAGTGCTTCAGTAGCATACATTAGGTTATTTATTTAATCAATTTCCCTCCTTTAATCAATTTCTCTCCTTTAGAACTTACTAATTTTTTTCAAATTTGGCCACCAAATTCCACCCAATGAAACCATCACTTCACTTACTTTTGCTTGTAGTATTAATATTCAAATGGCAGTCTCCAAATTATAAATTGTCTAGGGACACATTTGATATATAGTCATAGTATTACACGAAGCGTTCTGATAGTTATTTTGGGCGAAAGATTAAAAATTATTTTACCCTTTAATTTGTAAAAAAATGAAATTATCTTTCAATAACAAAAATGTTATTATATTCAAAAATGATTCTCAGCAGAACATGAGACATGTAACCGATCATGAACTGTCATTAAGTGCAAAATATTTGAAAGATTAATATATGCCTTTCACTTGATTCTAAGGACATTGGTTACATAACAGCTGCATTTGATCAGGTGATTCTTCAGAGAATATGTTCAAGAATTGTGTCTTTGGATTTAGCTTAATAAAAAATTAGTTACATATGTTAAAATATAGATAGGTTATAGATAGATGAAAAAGGTACAAAATAGTGCAAATTAAAGTGCTTTTTTCCCTTCTCTTTCCATGTTTCTAATTTTATTTACTTTATTTCTTTTGAAATTGAAACATCTAGAATAAAATTTAAGTTAATGCATAAGCACACAAAATTATTTGGGCCAGAGACAAAAGTTGTGAGGGCCTGTAATTACCTTATATATATGCTTGTATGCTAAACTTCTGCTTCCTAATAGTGTGTTGCTCCAATGTACTTCTAATATTTTCCTACTGCTAAAAGTAAGAAGAGAAAGTAATAAAAATAAATGTAAAAGCAAAACTGAGGGATTCCTTTTAAGTTCACTACCAGAATATCTCCTCTCAAGGAAAAGATGTGGAAAAAATAACACGTCTTCTCAATGTCAGATGGCTATTGTGATAGATTTGCTTGAATTCCAGGGGCCACATGGTGGTTCATAATTAGAATATTTGAGCAGTGACTTATCATGGTAGAAGTATTTGGCTATGGCTATGGTGACATTGAATCTATCCACTGAGTAAACCAAAAAGCTACTAGTTTTCAGTGGGGGCCAAAACAAAATAAGGCTCTGCAAAATATCCAGGCTGCTATGCAAACCGGACTGCTACTTGGTTCATATGATCAAGAAGAGTCGGGCTGGGCTCATGCCTGTAATCCCAGCACTTTGGGAGACTGAGGCAGGTGAATCACCTGAGGTCAGGAGTTCAAGACCAGCCTGGGCAGCATGGTGAAAACCTGTCTCTGCTAAAAATACAAAAAACTAGCTGGGTGTGGTGGCGGGCACCCATAATCCCAGCTACTCGGAAGGCTGATGCAGGAGAATTGCTTGAACCCAGAGCTGGAAGTTGCAATGAGCCGAGATCATGCCACTGCACTCCAGCCTGAGCAACAAGAGCGAAGATCCAGAAGAAGAAGAATAAGGAGGAGGAGAAGGAGGAGGAGGAGGAGACTCAATTGTGCTTGACCATGTCAAAGGCCAACAGACATGCTGTTTAGATCCTTTATCAGGCACCTATATGTGCCTCATCATCCTCTGTAGATAACTACTTCCTGGCCTGTTACTGGGCTCGTATAGAGAAATGGGCTTTTAACCATGGGCCACCAAGTTACTATACAACCTGAGCTCCCCAGCATAAACTAGGTGTCATCTGATGACAAAATGAGAGATAGACATAGGGGTCAGAGAGGTGAACACACCACCTACACAATTCCGTAGTAGGATATGGCTTAGATCTGGCCAAATTGATTTTGAACCCTTTTCTGAATTGAACTGCTTCACTTGAATTGAATTAAATGCTTCCTTGAATTGAGCTGTAGGTTTCCTGCTTCAGGGAAGAGCTTACCTCTATAAATTTGCACAATGGCACGGAACGGACAAGCATGCGTGCTTCTTGTGGGCTACCAGCACTTCAAAGAGATAATAGAAGAAAAATTTGAGTTCTGTATGCTTAATTTTTTTACTCAAACTAATAAATTATATAAATAGTGAGAAGTCAAGGGTGGAGGAAGCTGAGAGAATACTGAAGTATTTAAAAAGAAGTACTTTCACATGGAAACGTGAAGAATTGGGAAATACATTTCCACGTAGTAACTGTATTTTCCCAGAGACATTATCATGAGTCCCATGCTTTTGATTCTCTTTTCAGTGGTGTGGGTAATACTCTAGAAAAAAAATAGCCCTGGCCATTTGTGATGATTAATACTGAGTGTGAACTTGATTGCATACAAATTATCGTTCCTTGTTGTGTCTGTAAGGGTGTTGCCAAAGGAGATTAACATTTGAGTCAGTGGGCTGGGAAAGGCAGACCCACCCTTAATCTGGGTAGGCACAATCTAACCAGCTGCCAGCATGGCTAGAATATAAGCAGGCAGAAAAATATGAAAAGAGGGACTGGCCTAGCCTCCCAGCCTACATCTTTCTCCTGTACTGGATGCTTCCTGCCCTGGAATATTGGAGTCCAGGTTCTTCAGTTTTGGAACTTGGACTGGCTCTCCTTGCTTCTCAGCCTGCAGATGGCCTATTGAGGGACCTTGTGATCATGTGAGTTAATACTTAATAAACTCCCCTTTATATATATATTCCATTAGTTCTGTCCCTCTAGAGAACCCTAACACACCATTTTTCTCAAATATGCATGTGCGTGTGTTTGAAAAATAAAAGTAAAAACAGAAAGGGGCCTTTGGTACTATTTTCTCTCTATTAATGCCATTATGTCCCCTGAGAAACATCGAGTTACTAGAATATTGCTATGACTCAAAATGTTGGTCTCCATAGGCACCAATACTAGAGCCAGTCTCCTGAGCATATGCTCTCAATATGCCAAATATTGTTGGTTAAAAGATAGAACCAAAGTGTCAAAAGTATCAAATTACTTGTGCCAAAGTTGGGACTTTTTGAGATCAGTGCATTTTATTTAGGTCTTTCATCAGTGTAATTTCATGAAAGGCACTCTCAAATTTCCCATAGCCTTTAAAACTCATATTCCTGCTCAGTTTTGAGTTTATTTCTGTTCCTCTCAGTAATTATAGCACCCCCTCCACACATACATACCATCCACTCTCCCATTACAAGACACACACACATGCATGCATGGACACACACATTCAGGCTATCATTAAAAGTTCTATATCTCATTCTCTATTCAGAGTACTTCACCCCCGTGCTTTAACTGAAAATTTGATTTTTCTCTCCTTGTACAGTGTATTTTTCTGAATGCACTCTTGAATGAGTATATTTATTATGTTCTATGAAGCCAAGAATGGTGTTGATATTTTCTTATTCTCTCAGGGCTACTTATAAGTTATGAATCTGTTACATTTCCACTATTTTAAAGGCTTATCCCCGTTTGAGATAAACTAACTGGCTACACAATTTTTTATTTTTTTTCTCATATTTTCCTTTATTCCTGGAAACTCCCATTAATACACTGAATTTTGCAAAATCTAGTTAACAGCCTTTGTCTCTGGTCAATTACTGTCATATTCCTAGACAATAACATCCATGAAGAAGACATATTTAATACGAAATCTCACAATTCATTGCATTACCTGATTTCAGTGAACCTCACTTTCTATTAAGTTTAGAATATCTAACCCAAGTTACACTCTGGACCTTTACATTTTTGGTATCTTTCTTAAATCCTAAATTCCTATATCATAGTATAGTAAAGACCGTGGTGCTCTGTCTCCTCAGGAACATCACATTAGTTTCATCAGCTTCTAGGCCTGTTTTCTACTGACAGCTCTCAGCTGCAGTGCTCCCGAGAAATTTCCCTCAAGCCAAAAAAATTATCCAAGTACATTAGATATCTCTTGCTGCATAACAAATTACTCTGAAATTTAATGGTTTACTATTAATAACCCAAGACACTCAGGGTTAGAGGAACTTTATGAATTCCTCATAAAATTTTATGAATGCCACCTTAATAAATGTATCATCCAGGATCTTCGGCCATATTAGAAATCCAGAGTTAAGTAAGCTCAACGATGTTCACTCTTCTACCTAAATATATATAGGCTGAATTTGAATAATTTACAGTTTTAAATATTTACTTTAAAAATCAACATATATGAGTAAATTTTATGGTTTGTAAATAATATCTCAATAAAGCTGTTTTGTTTTTTTAAGAAAAATAAATAAAAATGAAATTTGTTGGCTTAAAACAATACACATTTCTTATCTTTTGAGATAGAGATCTAGACAATGCTTATTTTATTCCTTTGCTTCATGATCTCTTCAAAGCATCAATCAAAATGTTGGTCAAGGATGAGATCTCATCCAAACGCTTGACCAGGGAGGAATTTACTTTTAGTTCACCTATGTAAGTTTTTCCCAATTGATATTATAAACCTCTCTGTGGTGCTCCTGGCATGTATCCTTCACCCTTTCAGCATATGTCCTTAACTTCCATTTCAATGAGAACAAATGCCATCAGATGTAATCTACCTCAATCTTCTCATGTGCAGTTGCTAAAGCTTCATGCATCCCTCTTCAATGTTACCCCACCTTTTATTCTAGTCTTAGAAGATAAACTTTCCTTATTCTTGTCTAGAGCTAATCATTCCATCTGTATCCTTTTCTATGTGTTCTCCCAAATTCCTAGGCATATCTCCATCAGGTAACTCTCCTTTCACCCCCACAGTCAACATCTCTTCCTCTGCTAGTTTTGCAGCAATAAATTTATGTAACTGTCTCCAATCCCATAATCACCTCTATTAACTCTGTTTCTTTCTATCAAGTACTTCTAAATACCATATTTAGCTATCTCTTCTCATTTTAACAAATTTTATTCTTATCATTTCTAATTTCTTATTATCATAATCAATTCCAAGTCTCTTTTACCTCCATCACTCTGTTTACTAAAGTCATGAATAAGTCCTGGTTACATCAAGTAGTTACTTTCAACCCATTATTGTACTGGATGCTTTTCTCTATTTGGCTCTGTCAATCAGTCACTAACTATTCAAACTCTCTCTTCTCTTTGTTCACATGACATAAGCTTTCCTGGATAGCCTTCTTTCTTACAAGTTCTCCTCAGCCACATTCATAGACATAACTCCCTTAAATGGTATTTCTTAAGTGTAGTTATTCCTGAAACGTTTCCAGAAGTCAAATGGAAACATCTCCTAATGTCTAAAGTTGAAATAATTTGAGCTAAAAAATAGCACTAGTGTTGGTTGTAATCAAAGATTAAAATAAATATTTTTAAAATCACAGTGTAAATAAGCAATCAATAAATAAAGCAAATCTTCCTTACAGAACATTACAAATAATTCATGTAAAATTAATGAGATAATTAGAAAATGTCACTAAAACACCATAATAATATTTGCTGCAGCCAACATACATTGATGAATAATAAAAATTAGTAGGTAAAACTTTAAGGAGAAATAAGACATGTGCATAACTTCAAAGTATCCCCCTCAAAATATTTACTAGTTACTGTGGTGGTTTTAACATATGTCCACAAATTCTTTGATTCTTTTCCTTCCAGGAGGTAAGCTCAACTTCCCTTCCCTTGAGTGTGGATTAACTTAGTTACTTACTTCCAAAGAATAGCGTATGAGAAGGAAAACATAATTTTACCGTGAAGAAACTTACAGATATTAGCTTAAATGATCAAGGTTAGCATCACTGGTGACAAATTATGTTAATATCACATAATCTGTGATAATACATAATGAGAAGGCACTTCATCTCTGTGGTACTTTTCTCCGAAACGCATAATCTCAATGTAATTATGAGAAAGCATCAGTCGAACTCAAACCGAGAAACACTCTGAAATTCACTTTTCAAGTATCAGGAACATAATACGGAAAGATACACAAACTGTCACAGAACAAAGGAGACTAAGTAAACATGATAAAAGCAATGTGGTAGGTATCCTAGATTGAATCTTGCAGCAGCAAAAAGACGATTGTAAAAACAACCAAGTGAAATCCATATCAAGCCAATAGTGTTATCATCGGATTATACCAATGTTAATTTATGTATTTTGATAAATGTATCATAATTATGTAATTTTTTAAAAAAGAATAATTATTCCCCAATGATTCATCTTCTACTTAAGAACTCTTATCATTCTACATGTTCTTGGGCAACATAATTCAACACGATGATCTCAAATACCATTTATATACTAATAGCCCCCAAATCTCTATTATCATTCCAGAACTTTTGCCTGGACCTCAAATTTAATAAAATTTCTTTAATAAAGAAGTACGCAAATAAATGAATAAATATAAGGATAAATATATTTATAAGAATAAATATACTCTTTAAAGGCTCAACTGAAATGTTTTTAAGAAAAATTAAGAGCCGTAGCGTTTTGTAGTAAAAAGAAGTCAGGATTAGGAGCAAGAAACTAGGGTTTTGTCTTACATATCCACTCTTATCCATGTTAGCTGAATAAACTATCAAATCTATAATCTTATGTTTTCTTATTTCAAAAATAATAATGATAACGTAACCTAACATAAAATTTTATAAAAAATAAATGTCAATTTATTTAAAAGCACTCTGTAAAGTGATAAGTTCTATGTAAATGTTGCCTATTATCCTTATCAGTCTACAGTTGGCTCCAATTTAGTCATAAAGTAGCCTATTTCACTTTAAAATTTTGACCCAGGCAAATTTTATTAAAGCCAGTCATATTTATTCAGTAATTATTGCCGTATAGGACTAATTGCAGACACAAGTGGTTAACAGCATCCGCTAGGAGATTTGACTGCAAAATTACCCAGGTGTACCTTGTTTTGAAGGTGCAATTAGCTGCCTATGAAACTAATTGAGGACATAAAAACGGTGAAAAACTGGGCTTGGTTAAGGCCTCAAAGCCTTCATTTTAATCTCCTGTCCATTGGAGAATAGTCTTCAAATGGGTACTCTTCATGATTCTACACATTACTTAGTAAGAACATAGTAGCTGCTGTTCTTCAAAGATAATAAATGTCTTTAAGGAAACTTCAAGGAGCTTCAGTGCTCAGAAGCTCCAGTCACTAGGTATTAGAAATATCTTGTGTCAAAAGTGCCTCAGAAAGCTTTCCTTAGTTTTTTCAAAAACCTCGACATAATCACTAAACATAAAATATAAATAAAAGCTCAAAGTAAAAAATAAAACTTCAATCTTGGTTCCAGTACCTCTTAATTGGGTAATCTTTGGACAATTAACTTCCTCCCGTGTAAAATGTAATCATAAGGCTAAGCTTGCTTAATTGTTATAAAAATGAGACAATATATTTAAAAAACTTTTTAAAAATACCACTGTTTGAGTGGGCTATTGTTATAAATTCTAGGTAGGACTTTTTCTATCTTGAGGTATTTTATTTTAGGCATGTCCCCTAAAGAGCCAGTTTTCTTATTGACATCCAGAAAATGACAATAAGAGAGACCCATTTCATTTCCAGAATTCCAGTTATGAAATAACATTAGTCCTGTGCCTAAAATAAATTAAAAAGGTGATGTCAAATCCACATAATCTAGCACCTCACAGCATTAAAAACCTTGTTCATACCCCAGAACATCATGCTGATTCTTCTGTATATTAGGCATTTCGTAGAAAACAAACCTCCGAATTTTCACCCTATAATAGGCAGATAGACCTATCATGTGCTTCAAGTGTTTTCAATGCTGGAAGAGACCTTATATATCATGTTATTTTGTACTCATTTTCCGGATAGAAAAACTGAAGCCAAGAAAAGTTGAATGGCTTATTCAAGGTCAAATTTTATCTCTGAGTTGCAACCAAGATGCATATTCCTTGACAACCAAGATACATATTCCTTGACTTCCTGCCAGAAGCGCTTTCAACACAATTAAGATATGCACATGTACCCTAAAACTTAAAGTATAATAATAATAAATAAATAAATATCATCAGAAAAAAAAGATATGCTCAGTGTGTTAAAATGCTTTAATGTAGGACTTTTGCCTTTAGAAAAGAAAACATGTTTACTATTATAGTTTAGTTCTAGGATATATTATTGCTCTGCTGATGGTTGCAACTATCGCTCCTAGCAAATAATCTTCTTGGATAATTTGGAAGTGATATAACTTCTAGACAAGAAGATAAATATAGAAGTATTTTATAAGTTGTAAAACCTTATGGATCCTACTACTGCTACTACTACTAAAATAATAATAACTGAACATTTTTTGAGCACCTTTATGTCTAAGTCACTGAGAAAACTCATTTTTTTAAATTATACTTTAAGTTCTGGGGTACATGTGCAGAACGTGCAGAATTGTTACACAGGTATACACGTGCCATGGTGGTTTGCTGCACCCATCAACCCGTCATCTACATTAGGTGTTTCTGCTAATGCTATCCCTCCTATGGAATACTATCCTGCATAGTATTCCATGGTATATATGTGCCACATTTTCCTTATCCAGTCTATCATTGATGGGCATTTGGGTTGGTTCCACGTCTTTGCTATTGTGAACAGTGCTGCAGTAAACATATGCGTGCATGTGTCTTTATAGTAGAATGATTTATAATACTTTGGGTATATACCCAGTAATGGGATTGCTGGATCAAATGGTATTTCTAGTTCTAGATCCTTGAGGAATCGCCACACTGTCTTCCATAGTGGTTGAACTAATTTACACTCCCACCAAGAGTGTAAAAGCATTCATATTTCTCCACATCCTCTCCAGCATCTGTTGTTTCCTAACTTTATAATGATCGCCATTCTAACTGGCATGAGATGGTATCTCATTGTGGTTTTGATTTGCATTTCTCTAATGACGAGTGATGAGCTTTTTTTCATATGTTTGTTGGCTGCATAAATGACTTCTTTTGAGAAGTGTCTCTTCATATCCCTCTTCTATTTTTTATTTTTTGAGACAGAGTCTCGCTCTGTCGCCCAGGCTGGAGTGCAGTCGCGTGATCTCTGCTCATTGCAAGCTCCACCTCCCAGGTTCACACCATTCTGCCTCAGCTTCCCAAGTAGCTGGGACTACAGGCGCCCACCACCACTCCAGGCTAATTTTTTGTATTTTTAGTAGAGATGGGGTTTCACCATGTTAGCCAGTATGGTCTCCATTTCCTGACCTTGTGATCTGCCCGCCTTGGCCTCCCAAAGTGTTTGGATTACAGGCGTGAGCCACGGTGCCCGGCCCCTTCACCTGCTTTTTGATGGGGTTGTTTTTTTTCTTGTAAATTTGTTTAATTTCTTTGTACATTTTGGATATTAGCCCTTTGTCAGATGGATAGATTGCAAAAATTTTCTCCCATTCTGTAGGTTGCCTGTTCACTCCGATGATAGTTTCTTTTGCTGTGCAGAAGCTCTTTAGTTTAATTAGATCCCATTTGTCTATTTCGGCTTTTGTTTCCATTGCTTTTGATATTTTAGACATGAAGTCTTTGCCCATGCCTATGTCCTGAATGGCATTGCTTAGGTTTTCTTCTAGGGTTTTTATGGTTTTAGTTCTTACGTTTAAGTCTTTAATCCGTCTTGAGTTAATTTTTATATAAAGTGTAAGAAAGGGATCCAGTTTCAGCTTTCTGCGTATGGCTAGCCAGTTTTCCCAGCACCATTTATTAAATAGGGAATCCTTTCCCCATTGCTTGTTTTTCTCAGGTTTGTCAAAGATCATATGTTTGTAGATGTGTGGGATTATTTCTGAGGTCTCTCTTCTGTTTGATTGGTCTATCTCTTTTGGTACCAGTACCATGCTGTTTTGGTTATTGTGGCCTTGTAGTATAGGTTGAAGTCAGGTAGCATGATGCCTCCAGCTTTGCTGTTTTGGCTTAGCATTGTCTTGGCTATGTGGGCTCTTTTTTGGTTCTATATGAAATTTAAAGTCGTTTTTTCCAGTTGTGTGAAGACAGTCAGTGGTAGCTTGATGGGGATAGCATTAAATCTGTAAATTACTTTGGGTAGTATCGCCATTTTCATGATATTGATTCTTCCTATTCATGGGCATGGAATGTTTTTCCATTTGTTTGTGTCCTCTCTTATTTCCTTGAGAAATGGTTTGTAGTTCTCCTTGAAGAGGTCCTTCACATCCCTTGTAAGTTGTATTCCTAGGTATTTTATTCTCTTCGTTGCAATTGTGAATGGGAGTTCACTCATGATTTGGCTCTCTGTCTGTTATTGGTGTATAGGAATGCTTGTGATTTTTGCACGTTGATTTTTTTATCCTGAGACTTTGCTGAAGTTGCTTATCAGCTTAAGGAGATTTTGGGCTGAGATGATGAGGTTTTCTAAATATACAATCATGTCATCTGCAAACAGAGACAATTTGATTTCCTCTTTTGCTATTTGAATACCCTTTATTTCTTTCACTTGCCTGATTGCTCTGGCCAGAACTTCCAATACTATGTTGAATAGGACAAAGATTTCATGATAAAGACACCAAAAGCAATTGCATCAAAAGCAAAAATTAACAGGGATCTAGTTAAACTAAAGAGCTTCTGCACAGCAAATGGAACCGTCAACAGACTAAACAGACAACTTACAGAATCAAGAAAATTTTTCAAATTGTGTATCTGACCAAGGTTTAATATCCAGCATCTATGAGAAACTTAAACAAGTTTACAATAAAAAACCCATTAAAATGTGGATAAAAGTTATGAACAGACACTTCTTAAAAGAAGACATACATGAAGCCAACAATCACATGTAAAAAAGCTCAACATCACTGTTCATTAGAGAAATGCAAATCAAAATGACAATGAGATACCATTTCACACCAGCGAGAATGGCTATTGTTAATAAGTCAAAATAACAGATACTTGTGAGGGTGCAGAGAAAAAAGAACGTGTTTACACTGTTGGTGGAAGTGTAAATCAGTTCAAGCATTGTGGAAGACAGTGTGGAGATTCCTCAAAAATCTAGAAACAGAAATACCATTTGACTCAGCAATCCCATTACTGGGTATGTACTCAAAGGAATATAAATTGTTCTATTATAAAGTCACATGCATACATACGTTCACTGCAGCACTATTCACAATAGCAAAGACAAAGAATCAACCTAAATGCCCATCAGTGATAGACTGGATAAAGAAAATGTGGTACATACAAACCATGGAATACTCTGCAGCAATAAAAAAGGAACAGAATTATATTCTTTGTAGGGGCATGGATGAAGCTGGAGGCCATTATCCTCAGCAAAATAACACAGGGACAGAACACCAAATAAAACATGTTCTCACTTATAAGTGGGAGCTAAATGATGAGAACATATGGACACATAGAGGGGAACAATGCAAACTGGCACCTATTGGAGAGTGGAGGTGGGAGGAGTGAGAGGATCAGAAAAAAATAACTAATGGGTACTAGGCTTAATACCTGGTTAGTGAAATAATCTGTACAACAAACCCCCATAACTCACGTTTACCTATGTAACAAACCTTCACATCCTGTACACGTACCCCTGAACTTAAAAGTTAAAAAAAATTAACCATAGGCAAGATGAAGACACTTACTCAAAGAAATGATCTGGCATAGAAAATAAATCTAGATCTGGATTCTGAAACTTATCTAACCTGACGAGCATTTACCCTATTGTTGATGTATCCTAGGGAGTTCCAGTTTTCCAGGAGAAGAGCCTTGGTGGCCCGTACAACAGTAGGGGGCTCAGACAAGTGGGTATTTACCAACTAGTGCAGACGTATTTCAAATTTTATCAGCTATGGATAGAATTATACGCATGAATACTAGCTGAATATTATCCTTTAAAGATGCCATGAGTCAGGTTTTTTCTTTCCATGATGAGAATCAAGGCTGAGAATATAAAGAATGACTTAGAAGTAGAACAGAAAAACAAACTTAGAGCTTTTCTTGGGGAGAGGGCTGGAAAAAGATGAGGCACTAGAATAAAAAAAGATTAGATATGACAAAGAGCCCCAGAAAGGATAAATATAGGAAGCAGAGACAAATATTTTATTTCAAAATTTTGCCAGGGGCAGGTCTTGCTTACCTCTTTTCTTCTTCTCAGAAGTTCTATAGCACTACACCTTAAAAAGTGAAAAAGAGAGAGGGAAAGACATGGTGGCAATAGCATAAGACTCTCTAAAAATTCATTCTTTAACAATCCTTCTCAGGTCTATCACAATTTGTCAAGGAAGGGAAGGAAGAATATTCCTCTTTCCCAGTTTTCTCTCTAATTTTTTAAGGAAGTCATGCTGAGTAGTATAGGGCATTGCTCCTTCTCATCCTTTGTAGAAAGTGACATAATATTTTTAAAACATATTTTGTATTCTTAGTTGGGAAATAATTCAGAAATCTTTAGTTCAAAGTCTTCCTTTGACAGATGAGTAGACTGTGCCAGCAAGAAAGGGAAGTATCTTAAGTCACACAACTGGTAATTGGCAGAACCCAGACTGGAACCCAGGTGTCTTGAAACCTAGTCTAATTTGCTTCCTTACTACCCCAGGTAGCTTCTCTCTGGATCAAATTTTCACAGCTGTCAGTTGCAATTTACTAACAGTTATTCCTATTACCAAGGTTATTTATGGCAGTGAATTACATTCTTTTTGTCCAGTACCCCAATTCCATGAGTTTTAAGGCATTTTTTGTGGCTACGTTTCTGACACTAAGGCAATTTGTGAGTTGACCTCCAATATGCTAAACCAATTCCATAGTCCTGTAAGAAAACTTTTGAATGACTGGTGCCCATTTTAAAACACTAAGGCAGCATGCAATTGTAGCCTGGAATGTAAATATAATTGATGGTTTTCGTCATTTATAAAAACATAGCTTCACTTCAGATAGTGAACCATACAGTAAAAGACCGTGAAGAAATAAGAGTCCTGGCAAATGAGAAATAAACAGATGCCACAATTTATAGTGTTACTAATGAATACCCTCTGTTAACACTGCAATAGCCACCAAATCTATACCATGGGGGATACATTTTACTTTTGTCTGTTATCTGTCAGAATTTTACCAATTTCAGCATTTATAATGTCTATGAATATTTACTGCACTACTTTGAGTATCATAGTAATCACGTTTTATGTATTTCATCACTCAACTCATTATTTAATAGTTTATTTGAAGTTAGAATCATTGTCACAACAATTTTTCACATTAAACACACATCCCAAAACTAAGTCAATAATGATCCAGACTGAATTACTTATCTCAAGTTAACCACTTACTCTGGAGTACTTTATTTAGCTATAATAATAGCAATAATTTGCATATTTATAATGTATTAAAATTATTAAAATTGTGTTTTATATGCATATCCCCAACATATTGTTTTTTAAATAAAAACATATTGAGCTATAATTTAAATATCATAAAATTCACCCTTATAAAGTATACAATTGAGTCAAATTTAGTATATTCAAACAGCTGTGCAACCATCACCACTATCTAATTCCAGAACATCTTCACCACCCCAGAAAGAAATTACTTAGCCTTTAGCAGTCATTCCTTATCTGACCCTCCCCACAGCTCTTCATAATCAATAATGTACTTTCTGACTCTATGGCTTTACCTGTTCTGAACGCTTCATATACAGCCATCCCTCGGCATCTGTGGGCGATTAGTTTCAGGATCCACTGAAGATACTAAAATCTGTGGATAATTTAGTCCTTTATATAAAATGTTATAGTGTTTGCATATAATCTATGCACATTCTCCCATATACTTTAAATAATCTCTAGATTACTCATAATACCTAATACAGTGTAAGTGTTGTATAAACAGTTGTTGTATTTTACTGTTTATGGAATAATGAGAAAAAAAGGTCTATATGTGTTCAGAATGAATAAGACCATCGTACCCTAACTACAGTTTCAATCCGTGCTTAGCTGAATTAACAGATGGCAGAATCCACAGATATGCAGGGCCAACTGTAAATGGAAACACAGAGTATGTGATGTTTTGCTTTTAGCGTCTTTCAACCAGTGAGGTTTCAAGGTTCATCCATGTTGTAGTATGTATCACTTTATTACTTTTTAGTACCAAATAATATTCCATTGTATGGATATATTACATTTTGTTTTTGTCATCTTTTTAAGGACATTTGGGTTGGTTCCACTTTTTGGCTATTTTGAATGATAGCTTTGCTATGAACATTTATGTATAAGTTTTTTTATGATCATATGTTTTTATTTCTCTTAGGTATATACTTAAAGGGGAATTGTTTTGCTATATGGCAACTCTGAAGTTAAACATTCTATGAAACTGCCATATTGTTTTTAAAAAAGGCTACAGCATTTTATATTCCTACTAGTAATGTATAATGATTCCTATTTCTCCACATCCTTGTCAACAGTTGTTATTATAACAATTGTATGTGTAAAATGTATTTCAGACATTATTCATTCATAAATAATATAACATAAAATATAGCTATTATAGTCAGGTGTGAAGTAGTAATTCATTGTAGTTTTGTCTGTCTCTAAAGTGATGTTGAACATCTTTAAATTCATCTATTTTTAATTGACTTATATGTAATTTTGTTTTTGAGTTTTAAAGGTTCTTTCTAAATTTTGGATAACAGACACTTATCAGATAAGTGATTTGCATGTCACGATGATTTTGAAGAATGATTTTTTTTTTTTTTTGAGACGGAGTTTTGTCCTTGTTGCCCAGTCTGGAGTGCAATGGTGCAATCTCGGCTCATCACAACCTCTGCCTCCTGGGTTCAAGTGATTCTCCTACCTCAGCCTCCTAAGTAGCTGGGATTACAGGCATGCACCACCACACCTGGCTAATTTTGTATTTTTAGTGGAGACAGGGTTTCTCCATGTTGATCAGGCTGGTCTCGAACTCCCAACCTCAGGTGATCCACCCGCCTCGGCCTCACAAAGTGCTAGGATTACAGGCATGAGCCACCTCACCCAGCCAAAGAATAATATTTTTAAAATTTTGATGAAATACAATTTATCAATTTTTATTTATTTTGTACTTTTGGAGTCATATTTAAGAACTATTGCCTTATCCAAAATTAACATCTATATATTCTTCTAAGACTTTTAAAATTTTGGCCCTTACATTCAGGTCTATTATCTATATTGGGTTAATTTTTGTATATGATGTAAGGAAAAGGCTCAATTTCATTCTTATTCCTGTGAAAATACATTTTTTTTCTAGCACCATTTATTGAAGAAAACATTTCCCCCATCGAATTGTCTTGGCACCACTATTGAAAATCAATTGACCATGGGCAGATACCCTAAAACTTAAAGTATAATAAAAAAAAGAAAGAAAGAAAAAAGAAAGAAAGAAAGAAAATCAATTGACCATAAATGTTAGGGTTATTTCTAGATTCTCAAATCTAATCCATTAATTTATATTGTCTACCACTATGCTTGTACCACAATCTTTCTTTAGTAGCAAATTTTGAGGTTAATAAGTGGGGGTCTTCCACTTTGTTCTTATTTTCAAAATTGTTTTGCTTATTCTGGATCCCTTGCACTTTCATATAAATTTTATGATTAAACATATCTGTAAATAAATTAACCATATTTATAAATAAATAAATAATTTAAGCACCTACGAAAAAAGAGATTGTCTTGTTAATTTCTGCAAAAAAAGACAAGAGGAATTGTGATATTAACTGCATTGAATCTGAAAGTCAATTGGGAAAATATTGCTACCTTGACAGTATCTAACAGTCTTACATCTTCCATTCTATGAACATAGAGCATCTTTCCACACATTTAGCTATTCTTTAATTTTTTCTAGCAGTGCTTTTTTTTTCACTTTTAGAGTATAAGTTTAACATTCATTTTTTAACTATGCCTTTTTGATGCTATTGTAAATAGAATTGTATTATTAATTTTAATTTTGAATTATTTGTTGCTATTGTATAGAAATACAATTCATTTCTGTATACTGATAATGTACTCTATAAATTTCCTAAATTTATTAATTTTAGTTGTATGTGTGTATTTACTGGGTTTTTCTATATACAAGTTGGTGTTATCAGCAAGTAGAAATACCTTGACTTCTTTCTTTATCTGATGTCTTTTATTTATTTTGTCCTTACCTACAGTACAAGGCTGAATGGAAAGTGAGAGCAGAAATCCTAGTTTTGCTCCTCCTAGTCATAGGGTCAACGTTTTCGGTCTTTCCTCTTTAATTATGATGTAAACTCCTATTTTTTTATAGATGCCCTCCACCAGGTTGAGGAAGTTGCCTTCTAGTCCTAGTTTGCTGAGTGCTTTTATTGGCAAATTTATTGAATTTTATAAAATGATTTTTCTGTTTATTGTGATAATCATGTGATTTTTGTCTTCTCTTTGGTTAATACGGTGTTATACATTAATTGATTTTCAGATGTTAATCTAAGCTTACATTCTAGGAATAAATCTCAATAGATTATGGTGTATAATTATTTTAATATATTGTTGAACTATATTTTTCTAATATTTTGTTAAATATTTTCTATCTATAGCTATGAGGTATATTGCCATATAATTTTTTGATATTTTTTGTCAATTTTATTAACTCAAGTTTCATCTCTTCTAGTTTAAAAAATGTGTAGGATTGATATTAATTTTTTTTCAAATATTTGGTAGCAGTAATCAGGGAAACGATGTAGATCTGTGCTTTTCTCTGTGGGAAGTTTCTAAATTTGCTAATTCAATCTCTTCATTTTTACAGATCTTTTCATATGTTCTATTTCTTTTTGAATAAATTTTGGTAGCTTATGTATTTGTATATTTAATCTACATTATCTAATTTGTTGGCATATAATTGTGCACAATATTCCCTTAAAAGACTACTTATTTCTGTAAGGTTAATAGTGATATATTTTCTTTCATACCTGAACTCATTAATTTTAGTCTTCTCTCATTTTTTCCAATTGTTTACCTATTCTCTTTTCATTTATTTTTGCTCTAATAGTTATTATTATTCCCTTTCATCTGCTAAATTTGGGTTTAGTTTATCCTACTTTTTCTAATTTCTTAAGATAAAAATCTAGGGTATTGATTTGATATTATCCTTCCTTTTCGAATATAGGCAGAAGCTATAAATTTCCTCTAAGTACTGCTTTGACTGCATCCCTTAAATTTTGGCATGTTGTGGCTTATTTTTATTTATCCAAAGGTATTTTCTATTTTTTACTGTGATTTATGGATTTATGGCTTAATCTGTTGTTTATTTATGATTGTATTGTGTAATTTCCACAAACCTGTGAATATTTGTGATTTTCTTTTGTTATTAATTTATAATGTTTTTATTGTGTTTAGGGAACATCCTTTGTGTGGTATCAATCCTTTTCATTGGTGTATTAGATTCCTGCATTCAAATTTGATTTTCATACCTCCCTGAAAGCGCTTGTGTTATAATCAAGTTGATCATTTATTTTCTGAGTCTCAGTTTCCTCATTTATAAAATAAAAATTCATGTTATAAGCCTAACACAGTTTGTAAAGGTTTGAATGATATAACAGTATACTTCCAAGCACATTATGAGCTAAAAATTATGTATTATTTTTATGGCTTGTCAGTAATTGGAGTTCATTTTTTTAATTTGTGAAGAATTTTTATATGCTATGAATATTCTATGAAAAAATTAGTTACTAAGGAGGTCGAGCAATATGCCTGAACAAAATCCTCCACCAATTGTCCTCCCTACAGGAACACCAAGTTGAAAAGCTATACACACACACACACACACACACACCCTCATAAGAACCAAAAATCCAGCAAGTGATCACAGTACATATTTTTAACTTCACATCACTGAAAGAGGCCCTGAAAAGACTATGGAAGATAGTCTTTTATTTCTGATGCCACCTCTTTACCATCCCCTAGCAGACTCCACATGACATAGAAAGGCAATCTGTGTGCTTTGGGGAGACAGAGTGCAGTGATTATGAGACTTTGCTTTGGAATTCTGTGCTCCCATGTCACAGCAGAAAGCAACATTAAGCAGAATTCAGCCAGTGCCCATCTAAGGAGCACTTAGAGAAACCTCAGCCAGAAGAGAATTGCCCATCTCAGTGGTCAGAACCTGAGTTCTGGCAAGCCTCACCACAATAGGCTAAAAGGTTCTGGGTTGTTAAAGAAACCTGAAAGGCAGTATAGACCACAGGGACTGCAATTCCTAGGCAAGTCCTAGCAATGTTCTGGGCTCAGAGTCAGAACAGTACAGGGAATATGACCTAGTGAGAAACAAGTCATGTAACCAAGGGAGTACTTGTGCTACCACCCCTCCCCAAACCCCAGGCAGCACAGCTTGCAGGTCCTGGAGAGACTCTGTACTTTCACTTGAGAAGAGGAGAGAGAAGAGTAAGGAGAAATTCAGCTCGCAACTTTGATACCAGCTCATCCACAATAGGATAGGGCACCAGCTAGAGGCCTAAGGCCACCATTCCAGGCCTTAGCCCCTAAAAAAACATTTCTAGACCCACCCTTTGCCAGAAGAGAACCAGATGCCTTGAAGGGAACAACCCAGTCCTGGCAGCATTCATCATCTACTTACTAAAGAGCTCTTGGGCCCTAAATAAGCAGCAGTGGTACCCCAGCAGTACTATCATGAGCCTTGGGTGAGACTCAGAAATGTTGCTTCAGATGTGACCCAGAACATTCCCAGCTATGGTGGCCTTGGTGAAGGATATCCTCTTCTTGAGAAAAGGAGAGGGAAGCATAAAGGGGACTTTGTCTTGCAGCTCAGGTACCAGCGCAGCCACAGTGGGGTGGAGCAAGAAGTGGGCACTTGGGATCTCTGATCTCAGGCCTTGGCTTTTGCATGACATTTTTGAGCCTGCACCAGGCCAGAGGGTAGCCCACTGCCATGAAAGGAGATATCCAGGCTCGGCAGCATTTACCACAAGCTGAATGAAGAGCCATGGGCCTTGCGGGAACATCAGTGGTAGCCGGGCAGTACTCACTGAGGGCCTGGGACAGCGACATACATTGTGGAAAAGGGAAACAAGCATGGAAAGCACTTGATCTTGTGGCTTGGGTGTCATCTCAGATGCAGAAAAATAAAGCACCAGGTAGATTTCTAAGGTTTCCAACTCCAAGCCCTGGCTCCTGGATGGCATTTCTGGACCTGCCTGGAAATAGAAGGATTTTGCTGCATTGTAGAGAAAAACACAAGCCTGGGTGGCTTCACCATCTAATGGTTGTAGAATCCTAGGCCCTTGAGCAAACAGGTGGTAGCAAAGCAGGTGTTACCATGGGCCTTGGGCAAGACTGAGTGTTGTGTTGGCTTCAAGTCTGACCCAACACAGTAACAGTTGTGCTTGTGTTAACCCTCTTCATTCTCCAGGCAGCTCAGTACATACAGAGATTCCATTTGTCACGGAGAAACTAAGGGAAGAGAAAAAGAGTATTTGCCTGGTGATCAAGAGAGTTCTTCTGGATTTTATCCATAACCACCAAGGTGATAGCTCTGTGAGTATGCAAGAGCCACAGTGTTACCGGATGTAGGGTGTCCCCTAATGCAGATAGGCTGAAATAATCAAAAACTTAGATCACAACATCCAAGTTTCTTTGAATACCTGGAAAGCCTTTCCAAGCCCAGACTTAGAAGATTACAATAAATACACAATTCGTCAGTGCCCAGATACTGACAAACATCCATAAGCATCAAGGACATTAAGGAAAGTATGACCTCTCCAAATGAAAGAAGTAAAAGGCACCATCATCCAACCCTGAAGAGATAAGAGATATGTGACTTTTCAGACAGAAAATTCAAAATACTGTTTTGAGGAAACTCAAATAAATTCACAATAACACAGAGAAGGAATTCAAACGCTATCAGATTAATTTAACAAAGATATTAAGATAGTTTACAAAAATAAAGCAGAAATTCTGGAGCTGAAAAATGCAACTGGCATATGTGAGAGTGAATCAGATTCCCTTAATAGCAGAATTGATTAAGCAAAAGAAAAAAATTACTGAGCTTGAAGATTGTCTATTTGAAATTACACGGTCAGAGGAGACAAAATAAAAAGAATAAAAATCAATGAAGCATGCCTATAGGATCTATAAAATAGCCTCAAACAGGCAAATCTAAGAGATATTGATCTTAAAAAGCTGGTAGAGATAGAGACAGGGGTAGAAAGTTTATTCAAGGAGATAATAACAGAGGACCTCCCAAACCTAGAGAAAGATATCAATATTAAAATATAGGAAGGTTGCATAACACCAAGAGGATTTAACCCAAAGGAGAACACCTCATGGCATTTGATAATCAAACTTCCAAAAGTCAAAGAAAATAAAAGGATTCTAAAAGCAGTAAAAGAAAACAAACAAATAACATACAATGGAGTGCCAATAATTCTGACAGCAGACCTTTCAGTGAAAACTTTACAGACCAGGAGAGTGGCATGACATATTTAGATTGCTGGATAGAATATCCAGTGGAAATATCCTTCAAATATGAAGGAGAAGAAGGAATTTCACAGACAAACAGAAGACGAGGGACTTCATTAACACTAAACATGTTCTATAAGAAATGTTAAAAGGAATTCTTCAATCTGAAAGAATAGGATGTTAATGAGCAATAAGAAATCATCTGAAGGTAAAAACTCACTGGTAACAGTAAGTACAGAGGAAAACACAGATATTGTGACACTGTTATTGTGCTGTGTAAACTTCTCATATCTTGAGTAGAAAAACTACAAGATGAACCAATAAAAAAAACTACAGCTTTTCAATATATGCACAGTACAATAAGATATAAATAGAAACAATTAAAGGTTAAAAAGTAGGGAGATAAGTTAGAGTTTTCTATTAGTTTTCTAGTTTTATCTTTGTCAGTTTATTAGTTTGCTTATGCAGTCAGAGTGAAGTTTATTAGTTTAAAATAATGGGTTATATTATTAATAAGCACCATAGTAACGTCAAATCAAAAACCATACAACAGACACAAAAAAGCAATAAACTAAAACATATCACAAAAGAAAATTAACTCCACTAAATGGAAGACAAAAATGAAGAAAAGAAGGAAGAAAAGACCACAAAGCAAATAGAATACAAATAACAAAATGACAGAAATAAGTCACCACTTATTAATAATAACTTTGAATGCAAATGGACTAACCTCTCCAATAAAAAGACATAGAGTGGTTGAATGGCTATAAAAACAATATGGCCAATTATCTGTTGCCTACAAGAAACACACTTCACCTAGGAAGACACACATAGACTGAAAATGAATAGATGGAAAAAGACATTCCATGCCAGTGGAAACCAAAAAAGAGCAGGAGCCACTAAAATTATCTCAAACAACACAGATTTAAAGACAAAAACTACGAAAAGACAAAGGAGGCCATTATATAATGGTAAAGTGGCCAATTCAGCAAGAAGACACAACAACTATAAGTATACATGTACCTAACACAGATATATATAATGTAATACTAATAGAGTTAAACAGAGAGATAGTTACCAATACAGTAATGCCTAGAGACTTCAACACCCCATTTTCAGCATAGGACAGATAATCTGCACAGTAAATCAACAAAGACACATTGGACTTAATTTGCACTCTAGGCAAAATGGACTTTATAGATACTTACCGATCATTTCATCCAACAGCCGCAGAATACACATTCTTCTCCTGAGCATATGAATTATTCTTCAGGATAGACTATATATGAAAACACAAAACAAGCATGAAAAAAATTCTGAACACTGAAATTATATCAAATATCTTTGACCCCCAAAGAATAAAACTAGAAATCAATAACAAGAGGAATTTGGGAACCAATAACACTTGAAAATTAAACAATATGCTCCAAATGACCAGTGGGTAACTGAAAAAAAAAACAGAGAGAACATTAAATTTTTTTGAAACAATTAACAATGGAAACAAAACCTACCAAAACCGATGGAATACACAGAAAGGAGTACTAAGAGGAAAGATTATAGTTTTATACATGAAAAAAGTAGAAAAACTTCAAATAAACAACCTAATAGTGCATCTTAAAGAACTAAGGAAGCAAACAAAAACAAACCAAGCCCAAAATTAGTAGAAGAAAATAAATATTCAACATCATGGCAGAAATAAATGAAATTGAAACAAAGAAAATACAAAAGTTCAATGAAACAAAAAGTTGGACTTCTTCCCTTTTTTATCTTTTCTTTTCTTTTCTTTCTTTCTTTCTTTCTTTCTTTCTTTCTTTCTTTCTTTCTTTCTTTCTTTCTTTCTTTCTTTCTTTTTTGACAATGTCTCACTATGTCACCAAGTTTGGAGTGCAGTGGCATGATCTCAGCTCACTGCAACTTCTGCCTCCTAGGTTCAAGCAATTCTCATGCCTCAGCCTTCCCAGTAGCTAGGATTACTAGCATGCAAACACCACATCCAGCTAATTTTTGTATTTTTAGTAGATACGGGATTTCACCACGTTGGCCAGGCTGGTCTCAAACTCCTGGCCTCAAGTGATCTGCCTGCCTCGGCCTCACAAAGTGCTGGGATTACAGGCGTGAGCCACTCTGCTCAGTCAAAAGTTGGTTTTATTGAGAGATAAACAAAATTAACAAACCTTTAGTCAGAGTAAGAAAAAACAGAGAAGACCCAAATAAATACAATTTTGAGATAAAAAAGACACTAAAACTGATACTACAGAAACTCAAAGGGACATTAGATGATAGTATGAGCAACTGTAAGCCAATAAATTGGAAATTCTAGAAGAAATGAATAAATTCCTAGATACATGCAACATACCAAGACTGAACCATGAAAAAATCTGAAACCTGAACAGATCAATAAAAGATAAAAGACTGAATCTGTAATTAAATGTCTCCAGCAAAGAAAAGCACAGGACATTACTGCTGAACTTTAACCAAATATTTAAAGAAGAAACAATACTATTACTGAAACTATCCCCCCAAATGGAGAAAGGAATACCAAACTCATTCTATGAGACGAAAACCAGGAAAAGATACTTCCAAAAAAGAAACCTACAGGCAATATTTTACAGGCAATATCCATGATTAATATTTGTATTAGTCTATTCTCACACAGCTATAAAGACATACTTGAGATGGGTTAATTTATGGAGAAAAGAAGTTTAATTGACTCACAGTTCCACAGGCTGTATAGAAGGTATGGCTTAGGAGGCCTCAGGAAACTTACAACGATGGTGGAAGGCGAAGGGGAAGCAGGCACGATCTTTACATGACAGAGCAGGAGAGAGACAGGGCTAAGGGGAAGTGCTGCAAACTTCCAAAAAACCAGATCTCATGATAACCGACTATCAGGAGAACAGAAAGTGAGAAATCTGCCCCATGATCTGATCACTTCCTACCAGGCCCCTCCTTCAACACTGGTAATTACATACAATTCAACATGAAATTTGAGCGGGGACACAGAGCCAAACCATACCACTGTTGATGCAAAAATCCTCAGTGAAATTCTAGAGAACTGAATTCAACAACTCATTAAAAAGTGCATTCATCATGACCAAGTGAGATTTATCCCAAGAGAGAAAAGATAGTTAAAAATACATAGTCAACAGTATAATGCATCATATCAGGAGAATGAAGGAAAAGAAATATAGGATTATTTCGATTCATGGTGGACAAGCATTTGACAAAATTCAACATCCCTTTACAATAAACACAAAAATTGTCATGGAAGAAACATTCCTCAACAAATAAGAGCCATGTACAAAACAACAAAAGCTAATAGAATACTGACAGGGAAAAAAAATCTGAAAGTCTCTCCTCTAAGCTCAGGAACAAGACAAGGATTCAAACTCTTACTACTGTTATACTACATAGTACTTGAAGTCCTGGTTAACAAGAGAAAGATATAAAGGGCATCCAAATTGGAAAGAAAGTACTCAAATTATCCTTGTTTGCTGATGATATGTTCTTATATTTGCAAAAATCTAAAGACTCCACAAAAGCCCTATTAGAACTGATAAACAAATGTATTAATGTTGCAGGACACAAAATCAACCTACAAAAATTAGTATCATTATATGTGCCAACAGCAAACAATCTGAAAATGAAATGAAGAAAGGAATCCCATTTATAATAGGTACAAATCAAATAAAGTATCTAGGAACTAACCAGAAAAGTGAAATACCTATAAATGAAAACTATAAAACACTGATGAAAGAAATTGAGCAAGACACGAAAAAGTGGAAAGATATTCCTTGTTCACGGATTGGAGGAAACAGCACTGTTAATAATGTATATACTCCTCAAAGCAATCTACAGATGCATGCAATCCCTGTCAAAATATCAATGACATTCTTCACAGAGAAAAACAATCCAAAATTTATATGAAACTGAGAGGAGGTTCTAGCTGGGCTTTCTGGTAGGGGCTAGAAAGCTGTGAAACTCACTCATTTCCTGCAACAGGACTTACTTTGGTCCTGGATAAATAATATTAAAGATATATGCTTAGAATATTCCTAACATTAGAATTTCTGTATGTGTTTTCTTTCTCAAGAAAGCTATAAATAGCAAAACTTTTGCTGTAAGCTTTTCTGTGTCCTCTCCCTCTCTCCCTTCTCCCTCCCCTAAAACTAAAAAGAATGTTAAAAGCCCGTTTTTCTGTGATCAGCAGACCTTATTTATGCTCCCAATTCCAATTCCTTGTAAACACAATTTGTAAAATCCTGTGAGATCCTGTCTCCTTTGCCGTGCCTCTACAAGGTTATAAAGTAAATAAAACTTAAGTTACAATTCCTGCTTTCCTCAAGATCTAAGACATGTTAATTGTCTTTTTTTTTTGCTCTGGTAACATCTTCCCCCCACACGTATTTCCCGCCTTAAAAAGTTTAAAAGGTAATCAAAAAATCTAACACTGGCTACTTGGGACCCCTTCCACGCTGTGGAAGCTTTATACTATCACTCTGCTCAATAAAGCCTACAGCTTTTTTTCTCTTGGTCAGATCTGTGTCTCTCTCTCACCGTGGGCTGCCGCCACACCAAATCTATGGCTTAGCTAAGGCTTTAAAAACCTTTGGCGTTACAAAACCACAAAAGGCCTAAGATAGTCAAAGTTATCCTAGGAAAAAAACTGGAGAAATTACATTACCTGACTTCAAATTACAATACTGAGCTATATTAACCAAAATACCATGGTACTGGCATAAAAACAGGAATATAACCAACAGAACCGAATACAGAACAAAGAAACAAATCTACACATCTACAATGAACTCATTTTTGGCAAAAAAAACCAGGAACATACATTGGGAAAAAGACATCCTCTTCAATAAATAGTGCTGGGAAAAGTGGTTAGCCATACTGAAAATAATAAAACTAGACTCCTGTATCTTCCCACATACAAACATCAATCAAAATAGTTACTTAAACATTAGACCTCAAACTATGAAACTAATCAAAGAAAACGCTGAAGAAACTTTTTGGGACAATGGACTGGGCAAGAATTTCTTGAGTAATATCCCACAAATACAGACAATAAACACAAAAATGGACAAATGGAATCATATCAAGTTAACACCCTTATACACAGCAAGGGAAACAATAAAAAAAAACATGAAGAGACAACACACAGAAAAAGATAAAATATTTGCAAGCTATCCATCAGACAATGGATTAGTAATCATAATATATAAGGGAGTTATACAACTCTACAGGAAAAATATCTAATAATCCAATTAAAAATGGCCAAAAATTCTTAATAGACATTTCTCAAAAGAAGACATACAAATGGCAAACATGCATATAAAAAGGTGTTGAACATGGTTGATTGTCAGAGAAATGAATATCAAAACTACAGTGAAATATCATCTCACCCCAGTTAAAATGGCTTTTATACAAAAAATAGGAAATAACAAATACAGTTGAGGATGTGGAGAAAAGGTAACACTATTATTACACTGTTAGTGGGACTGTAAATTAGTAACGCAATGTTTGGAGACTCCTTAAAAAACTAAAAAGAAAGCTACTATGTGATCCAGCAGTTCCACTGCTAGGTATATTCCCATAAGAAAGGAAATCTGTATATTAAAGAGATATCTGCACTCTGAAAGGTTGCAGCACTATTCACAATAGCCAAGATTTGGAAGCAACCTAAGTGTCCCTCAACAGACAAATGGATAAAGAAAAAACCTGGTACATAAACACAATGGACTGCTATTCAGCCATAAAAATGAATGAGATCCCTTCATTTGTAACAACTTGAATGGAATTCAAGATGATTCTGGTAAGTGAAATAAGCCAGGCATCCAAAGACAAACTTTGTATGTTTTCACTTATTTTTGAAAGCTAAAAATTGAAACAATCAAATCGTGGAGATAGGAGGTAGAAAAATGGTTACCAGCAGCTGGGAAGGGTAGTAGATGATGAGAGTGGGTTTGGTTCATAGGTACAAAAAAAAAGTTAAAGAATGAAAAAGACATAGTATTTGATGGCACAACAGTGTGACTACAAGTCAACAATAATTTATCGTATATTTTAAAATAACTAAAAGTGTATAATTAGATTGTTCATAACACAAAGAATGGACAAATGCTTGAGGTGATGAATATCTGTACCCTGATGTGATGATTACACCTTGTATGCCTGTACCAAAATATCTCATGTATCCCATAAATATATATACCCACTAGGTACCCACAAAAATTATCCATATTTTATCCATAGACAATTAAAGTTATATATATCTGGAAGCTTGTTGACATATGGTATCATTTACAATGACATTATTTCAGAAAAAAACTAGTTCTAGGAAAATACAAGTAGGACAAGCTACTGTATCTACTGCAATACTGGTTAATTATGTTATGAATCCTCATATTGTCAGATACTTTTGGTCACTGCTGACCAAATTTAAGGCCAGGCACGGTGACCCACACCCGTAATCCCAACACTTTGGGAGGCCGAGGTGGGTGGATCACTTGAGGTCAGGAGCTCGAGACCAGACTGGCCAGCATTGTGAAACACTGTCTCTACTAAAAATACAAAAATTAGCCAGATGTGGTGGCACAAACCTGTAGTCCCAGCTACTCGGTAGGCTGAGGCAGAAGAATTGCTTAAACCCAGGAGGCAGAGGTTGCAGTGAGCAGAGATCGAGCCACGTACTCCAGCCTGGGAGACAAAGTGAGACTCTGTCTCAAAAAAAGAAAAAAAAAAAGAAAAAGAAAAGAAAAAATTAAGAAAAAATGACATGATGATAACATTAGTATTTTAGGCATACTAATCTTAAAGTATTTATTCAGGATGACATTTGTGAGGGTAGTGAGCCTGGAGGTGAGAAAATAGTTTGAAAACTATTAGTAATAACCAAGATGTGAGGTAAAAGCAGATAATACATGTGTTTTCATTTTCTCTTAATTTCATTTGAATGTTTATTGGTACAATATAAGAGATCATTTTGTCCATGCCTTTCTCTTACTACACTGTGAACTCTTCAGAGACACACCATGTCTTTTGATCTCACAATGTCAATATTCCTTGAATTAATTAATAGTAAGTCACTGTTTTTCTCCTTATCTTTAATTCAAGTGAAAAACTTGCCAGAGGGCTTAGATAGGCCTCTTCATAAAAAGGAATAAACATCGGTAAGGAATTCTCAAGGGCTATTTCTCTAAATTATATAAATCTAAATTCATTTGATCAGTATCTCAACATCCCAATTCTCAAATACTTCATAGGAGCATAGGAGTGATAATTTATGATAAATGCTAGAAGAAAATTTGCATGAAATCAGTCAGTTCTTAATTTATTTCCTCAGACAAAAATCCTAAATAAATGCTATGCATTATCTTATCTGCTCAGTGAAATAAAAAGAAAAATTCCCCTCTGATATGCAATAAATATATAACATATCACTGAGAATTATAAGTGCTTCAAATGTTTGTATATTTTCTGGACTTTAATAATGTTTTACACTTAATAAATATAAAAGTAAGTCTAGTATTATCACAAATTTTTATTAAATTCAAATAAAATTGACAAAGTTCATAGGCTTGAGTCACTTGATGAATTTAAATAATAAGAATAAGCAACGCTTGGCCCAATTTAAGGGGTATTTTTTCCATAACTACTTACTATATTTAATACCTGAACATGGTTTAAAATGGGTCATAAAGTAGAAACATTTTTTAAAAAACCAGAGGAGGCCAGGCACGGTGGCTCATACCTGTAATCCCAGCACTTTGGGAGGCCGAGGCAGGCAGATTGCCTGAGCTCTGGAGTTCGAGACCAGCCAGGGCAACATGGTGAAACCCCGTCTCTACTAAAATACAAAAAATTAACCTAGGATGGCGGCGTGTGCCTGTAATCCCAGCTACTCGGGAGGCTGAGGCAGGAGAATTGCTTGAACCTGGGAGGCGGAGGTTGCAGTGAGCCGAGATTGTGCCTCTGCACTCCAGCCTGGGCGAAAGAACAAGACTACTTCTCAAAAACAAACAAACAAAAAAACAAAAAACAAACAAACAAAAAAACAGGGGAAACATTTTGTTAATACCTGTTACAGAAATTTAAAAATCAATTATTTTAACAGACATGTCTATTAATAATTAAATCATGACAGAAGAATAATTTGAAATAGTAGCTATTTTCCCCTTTCCATATAACCTTGTACATTTTGGTTAATCTCTGGATTCATTTATTCTGCTCTTCTGCTAGAAGATTCTGCTTTAATTGCCAAATGAAGGAATAGCAGCAGAACTAAATATAAGAACAATTTTTGCCTTTTAATTTTCAAAATTTTCAATGGGAAAGCTGAAAGAATTCAGATCATGAAGAAATGAACAGTGAATTTGTGAGATTGCCTACTGATGAATAAGACCACAGCTATCTAATCTCAAGCTATGCAAAGTTTCCCACTGAAGAAGAAAGTCAAGGTAAAGAAAAGAAAGAATAGACATTGAAAGTCCTCAGGAAAGGGGGTTTACATGCCATGCGATATTCTCTAGACCTGCTATGGATGGTGGTGGTGGTATAGGCTTAATTAGGTTTCAAGAGATTTGATTAGGTTTAAGAGATCAGAGATCATAGAAACGCAATTTCTCCTTTTCTGGGTGGAACCCCAAGGAGATTTCAGACCCTCAGAGAAAAATTATCTGTATATTATATCTAAGCAGAAAGGTTCTTAGGTAAGCTTCTGAAAGTTTGCCATTGCTCAACATGCAAAATAATCATAGAATGGTACCCACACACTTGTAGGCTATGGGAGACACTAAAGAAGAACAGGCCTAATGATACATTGTTTTGTATAATTCCTGCTCACCTCCAATCCCAGAATTTTGATACAAACCTAAGAAATAAAAGAAACTCTAAGCTCACTAAGATGATGTTTCTACTGTTAAAAGAAGAGCTACTCAAAAAGTTGGAAATAAAGCAAAAGAAAGAAAAAATTACAATGTGCTTTTTCAATATCATACTGGAGTAGTACTACTCAATGTACATATCTGTAATAAAACCAGGCGCTTGCATCAGAATGCACATTTGCATGCTGTTCCTTCATTGAGAAAGTCTTGCTATTAAATAGAAGACAAAATGCTAGACAAATTAAATAATGTACTTAGTGTCGTAGTTGACTTCAAGCTGGCAAAAACTTTGTATTCTGTGACTGACAGTAACAAATATTCCCTGGACTAGAAGCTGAATAACGTGTCACATTTCATGTAGTACGGCACTAGAACATTATCTAATATGTTTGATTAAAAGTCATCTGATTCTCTAAGACCTTAACTTTTTTGACTTGCTATTGCTCCAGATTGTAAAGTTAGATCCTAATTGGCAGAAGATTGTTAATTTGGATATTATTTTTATCTGTAGAGATGAAAATTATTTCTGTTGAATATTGTAAAACAACATCCCAAAGCTTGTAGCTTTATTTCTCTGTAAGACATTAATCATTTCTATATGTAACTTAATAACTTTATTCTGAATTTCTGTTGCCACTGACACACATGCACACACACAAACATATGATATATCTATAGATAGATAGTGTATAGTCATATATATTATTTTTAAATGAAATTATTTTAATAAAGAGAGCATAAAAACCATCAGGTAGCATGTGGCTGGGATTCAGCTAAGGACACCAAGTTTATACGTAGGGCTGTTTCACAAAGCAAAACCCTAAAATCTGTGGCACTGGTTTTTGGGCCCCAGAGTACTGTAAGCCATCTTTAATCATCTGGAGCTTCTATCTTTTCCTGAAATTTTGGATGATGAAGTTACTTTATAATTACATTGTGGGGGTGATAGTTGCTTTTATTGATCCATCCAGGATTATGTCATCTGCAGACAAAAATAGTTTGACTTTCTCTTTTTCTATTTGAATATCCTTTATTTTTTTCTCTTACCTGATTGCCCCAGCCAGAACTTCCAATATTATGTTCATGATTTTGTCCACTCTCATCATTCCTATTCAGCATAGAACTGGAAGTCCTAGAAAAAACAAATCAGGCAAGAGAAAGAAAGAAAAGGCATCCAAATAGAAAAAGAAGAAATCAAACTATCTTCACTGATGATGACTCTAAAACTAGAAAATCCTAAAGGTTCTTCAAGAAGTTTCCTAGAATTGATAAATAACTTTAGTGAAATTTCAGATTAACAAATCAATGTGCAAAAATCAGTAGCATTTCTATACAGCAACAACATTCAGGATGAGAATAAAATCAAAAAAACAATCAAACTTACAATAGCCACGAAGAAAATGAAAGACATAGTAATACAGCTAACAAAAGAGGTGAATATCTTTACAAGGAGAACCGCAAAACAGTGTTGAAATAAATCAAATATGACACAAATAAATGGGAAAATATTTCATGCTCATGGATCGGAAGAATCAATATTGTGAAAGTGGTCATACTGTTTGCCCAAAGCAATTTACTGTTTCAGTGCTATTCCAATCAAATCTCCAGTGCCATTTTTTTACAGAATTAGAAAAAATACATTCTAAAATACATAAAGAAGCAAAAAAAAGCCTGAATAATCAAACCAATCCTAAGCAAAATAAAATAAAATAAAATAAAGCCAGAGGAGTAAAACTACCTGACTCAAACTATACTGTAAAGACATAGTAACCAAAACAGCTTGGTTGGCACAAAAACAAAGACACAGCATAATGGAACAAAATAGAAAACTCAGAAATAAAGTTGTGCACCTAAAACCATCTGATCTTTGACAAGGCTGACAAAAACAAGCAATGGGGAAATTACTCCCTATTCAATAATTAGTGCTGGGATAACTGGCTAGCCATGTGCAGAAGATTAAAGCTGGAGACCTGTCTTTCACTATATACAAAAATTAACTCAAGATACATTAAAGATTTAAATGTAAGACCTCAAACTATAAGAATCCTGGAAGACAAACTAGAAAACACTGTTCTTGACATCAACCTTGGCAAAGAATTTTTGGCTAAGTCTACAAAGGCAATTGAAAAAGCTAAAATAGGCAAGTGACACCTAATTAAACTAAAGAGCTTCTTTACAGGAAAAGAAACTATCAGCAGTGCAAACAGACAACCTACAGTATGGTAGAAGGTATTCATAAACTATGCATTGGACAAAGGCCTAATATTCAGAATCTATAGGAAACTTAATAAGTGAAAAACAAATAACTTCATTAAAAAATGGGAAAATCACTTGAACAGACACTTCTCAAAAGAAGACATACAAGTGGCCAATGAACATATGAAAAAAAGGTCAGTATCACTAATTATTAGAGAAATACAAATCAAAACCACAAGGTGATGCCATCTCACACCAGTCAGAATGGCTATTACTAAAAAGCCAAAAAAAAAAAAAAAAAAGAAGACTGTTGGTGAGGCTGTGGGGAAAAGAGAATGCTTACGCACTGTTAGTTGGAAAGTAAACTAGTTTAGCCACTGTGGAAAGCAGTCTGGAGATTTCTCAAAGAACCCAAAGCAGAACTACCATTTAACTGAGCAATCTCATTATTGGGTTTATATCTAAAAAGAAAATAAACAGTTCTACCAAAGAGAAACAAACACTCATATGTTCACTGGAGCACCATTCTTAATAACGAAGACATGAAATGAACCTTGGTGCCCATCAATGGTGGATTAGATAAAGAAAATATGATACCATATTAGTCAGGGTTATCTAAAGGGACAAAACTAATAGGATGTATGTATATATGAAGGGGAGTTTATTAGGAGAATTGACTCACAGGATCACATGGTGAAGTCCCACAATAGGCCATCTGCAAGCTGAGGAGCAAGGAAGCCAGTCCAAGTCCCAAAACCTCAAAAGTAGGGAAGCTGACAGTGCAGCCTTCAGCCCGTGGACAGAGGACCAAGAATACCTGGCAAACCACTGGTGTAAGTCCAAGAGTCCAAAAGCTGAAGAACTTGGAGTCTTATGTTCAAGAGCAGGAAGAATCCAGCATGGGAGAAAGATGAAGGCTGGAAGACTCAGAAAGTCTCCTCTTTTCAACTTCTGCCTGCTTTTTTCTAGCTGCACTGGCAGCTGATTAGATGGTGCCCACCCAGATTGAGGGTGGGTCTGCCTCTTTCAGTCCGCTGACTCAAATGTTAATCTCTTTTGGCAACACCCTCACAGACACACCAAGGAACAATACTTTGCATCCTTCAGTCCAATCAAGTTGACACTCAATATTAACCATCACACATATGCGTTATGGAATACTACAAAGCTATTAAAAAGAAACAATAATATCTTTTCCAGCAATATGGATGCAGCTGGAGGACATTACCCTAAGCAAATTCTCACAGTAATAGAAAACCAAATACCACGTTCTCACTTATAAGTGGGGGCTAAGCATTAGGTACTCATGGACATAAAGATGGAAGAATAGACATTGGAGGCTCTAAAAAGGAGAAATTGGGGATGGAGCAAGGGTTGAAAAACTATTGGGTAGTGTGCTTGCTTCCTTGGTGACAGGATCAGTTGTACCCCAAGCTAAGCATTATATAATATACTCATGTAGCAAACCTGTACATATAACCCTTGAATCTAAAATAAAATTTGAAATTATAAAAAAAAAAAAAACAAAGTAGTCCTTATTTACCAAATAGACAATCATTCTTCACACCTTTGGGGGTTTTCAAATGTCTTCCCCACTTCCCAGAATTTTTTCCCCCATTCTCCTTTTGGGTAGCAAAGATGCAGCAATGTTCTGTTATATGATAATGTAGTTTGGGAAACTTGAAGAGAGGGCAGAAAGACGTGTTAGGTAATGCTGCGAATGTCTCTTGACTTGAATCTCCCTACCACATATTGTTATTGTGAATAATAGTGTGTTATTTCAGTATTGAAATGGCCTCTCATCTGTAATAGCAAACCATTTCTAAGAACAACAAAATCAATTTTGTGGACAGTAAATTAACCTGTGAGGTCAATTTGCATGTTTTACATGAGATTGCACTAAGGTTTTGTATTTTTCAAAGACCCAAGTAGCAATTTGGAAGGCATGCTATAGGCGTTGTTAGTCCTTAAGTATAAAAGTATTTCAATACCTCAGGAAATAACCTTATGAAAGGAAAAACTTAAGCAAATATCATCTTCTTAAACTTTGCATGTTGCCAAGATACCATGAGAAAATAAACATGGGAAATTGATTTTTTAATTCTTCTATAGTACTGAATAAACCATCAAAAAGAAAATGTGCCAACATGTGGCAGTCTGAAATGCAGTTGGGGAATCTTTCCACCTGGGACCACTGACTGAGCTATTTGGCTGACCTTTGCAAGGTCCCCTGTGAAAAACAATAAGGAATGTATTCCCTTAGTCCATGCTGGACACTTGAAGTGCATGCATGTTACTCAACCTAACTGCCTCTAAGCTCCCCAGAGACAAGGCCACTGACACAAAACTGATTTAAGATGAGGAATGTAGTTTTTTGTTTCCAAAATGGCAGATAAGAGGAGATGCTAGCATACCACTTCTACTGGGAAGGGGAAAACAGTTTGTAGAGATTCACTCTGTGAACTATTTTCAAGAAGTGATACAGGAACTGAACAGGAAAACCAAGGAATTCAGACCATCTGAAGGAAAGCAGCAGGCTGCAGTTACACAGTGAATTAGGCAAAGAGCTGTGAGTCCCCAGAGTGTGAAGAGGGGAAGAGACTGCCTCTGGGATACAACCAATGGAGAGCTTGAAAGTCCAGGCCACGGGGAAATACTTACTTCTACTCAATTCTGGAACCAAGTTTGGAGGGGGTCATGAGATATAAAAGTGGAAGCAGTATCAGAAAGACCCATGTGTACACTCCCAGTGTCCAGAATGGACTGAGGGAAGGCATTCCTTATTGTTTTCATAGGGGACTTTGTGGGGTTCAGCCAAATAGCTCAAGCAGTGGTCACAGGTTGAAAGACACCCCTAACTGGGTTTCACAATGTAATGACAAAGGGGATTGAACTTCTTTGGCAAGGAACTGGGGAAGGGGTGAGTAAAACGTGGGCTGCAGCCAGGAATGCAGAAGTCAGGCACCTGGCTTTATAAGCAGATGAGGTGGAGTGTGGCGGGCGGAGGGATGGCCTAAAAGCCATGGTTGCTTTCTCCACAGGGAAAGCTTATGACCTGGGGCAGTTGTGAGTTCTGAATGCAGGCTGCCTGGAACTTAGCTCGCTGCTTCTAGTGGAACACTGTGGGAGTGGGGTTTGCCTCAGCAAGTTTGTGGGATCTGTGTGGGACTTACTGCTGCCTGGCACTTCCCAATCCCTGCACAAAGTCTTTTGTGCAGCAGAGTCAGCAACATTCCTTTCTGGAACATTAACTCAGTGGCCTGAGAGCTCTCACTGTCCCCTGACACCTATGGGGCTGCTTCTTGTCCTGGACATGTAGAGTCAGAGCACAAATCCTCCTGACCCAGCCCCCACCTGAGTTTGTCCTGCTACTCCCCCTGGTAGCTTAGAACAAAGAATACAATATTGGGGAGCTATATGGCCCTGCCCATTGCCTGAGAAACCAGAGTGACTCCTCAAGCAACATAAGGCAAGCAAAAATCTCACTGCTACTACCATAGCTGTTGCTCTATTAGAAGCACAACCTTCTGGCTGGAGGCCAACCAACACAGTCCATTGCAGCATCTCCTGGTAGAATAACACTGTATCCAGAAAGAAGAAAATGGCTGTGTGACCTCAGCTATCACCACTAGTTGTACCACTCTGGATAACCAGAGGTTCCAGAGTCTGTTCATGTGACCAGTTTATTACTATTATAACTTGTGTTCAAGAAAGCCAACACACTACGGCTATCTATAACCAAGGAATCTCACAGAGTCTACATTACTCCCCTGACACCCCAGTTAAAGCTGATGCTGCCATCCACTGTTGGGAGACTTGAGGACAGGTCACATAGCCAGATCTCTTGCAGACACTCCCCAGCACTATTCTGGAGTGAGGCAACTTAACTGGGTGGCTAGACCCAGAGGAGCAATAGCACTCACAGTATTCTGGCTTCTAACAACTCCCACTTCTAGGGGAAGGGGAGTACACCGAATAAAGGGAATACTTCATGGGAAAAAAGAATCATGATGGCAGGCCTTGAGCACCAGGTCTTTCCACTGGTGGGAAGTTTCTTTCAGCAGAGGCACAGTTGCAGTGCTAGGCTCAGCAGGAAATATCTTCAGCTCTAACCCAACAGTCAGACAGCCCTTCTGCATATGTCTTCTATGCACAAGAGTCTTAGATAAGGGAATGTCTATTGTCCCTTATCTACCAACAAAGGCACATTTTTGGCTTCTCTCACATGGGTTTGGCATGGGTGCAACTATAGAAAGATTTTCTGGAACACAACAGGGTAACTGCATTGCCACAGGAGGAGCACTCTCCAGGTTCAGGCTTTCATGAGGGACAGAGTCACAATTCCTCCCCACTTGAAATATCAACATTTCTACAGATGAAAATAGGTGCCTGTTTGATATGAATAGCCAGAGCACTGGGATAGGAGTGTGTCTGAGAGGCATATAGCTTTCCTGTTTACCAGGCAGAGGAGCTAAGGTGACTTCAATCCATCTTTCTGATAAGACCTTAATGCGACTCAATGAAAGCTCCTCCAGCCACCTCTGTCAAGGCTGGGACCTCTGCCCACCATTTAGTATTGTATTCACCCACTTGCTTTAGCCACAACTGGTCCCTACCTAGGGACACGTCCCTACTGGCCTGAAGCCTGAACCATCAAACCAGTAAATAATATACTGGGCTAAATAAATAAATAAATAAATAAATGCACAGCATGAGAAAATGAGATAAACTTCAAGAGACCTCTACCATTCCAACCCCATAGGAGACAATAAACTTGCTCACACATCAAACATATTGCTACTACAACCAGCATATGAGAAATTCAAAATACAAAGATTCTCTGGAACCAAGGAAATGTTATAGTCTTTATCCCTGAAAGCACCAAGAACCGAATTGGGCTATACATAACCATAAACATTAAAGCTATATGACGAGTTGATAGGTGTAGCAAACCACTGTGGCACATGTATATCTATGTAACAAACCTGCACATTCTGCACATGTATCCTGGAACTTTAAAAACATCAAAATCATGGCAAATATCCTCTAACACCATAGTGAAATCAAGATAGAAATCAACTCTAGAAGGAACCTTCAAAATTATACAAATACATTGGAATTAAATAATCTTCTCCTAAATGATTTCTGAGTTAAAAATAAAACCAGAATATACATTCTTCTCATCAGCACATGGAACATTCTCCAAGATAGACCATATGAAAGAACCACAAAACAAGTCTCAGTAAACTTTAAAACCACACACCCAGTGTTCTCACTCATAAGTGGAAGTTGAACAATGAGAACACAGGGACACAGGGAGGGGAACAACACACACCTGTCAGGGGGTGAGGGGCAAGGAGAAGGAGAGCATTAGGACAAATACCTAGTGCATGCCAGGCTTAAAAGCTACATGACGGGCTGGGCTCGGTGGCTCAAGCCTGTAATCCCAGCACTTTGGGAGGCCGAGGCAGGTGGATCACGAGGTCAGGAGATCAAGACCCTCCTGGCTAACATGGTGAAACCCCATCTCTATTAAAAGCACAAAAAATTAGCCGGGCATGGTGGTGGGCACATGTAGTCCCAGCTACTCGGGAGGCTGAAGCAGGAGAATTTTCCTGCACAAGCTCTTTCTTTGCCTGCCACCATCCATGTAAGATGTGACTTGCTCCTTCTTGCCATCCGCCATGATGGTGAGGCTTCCCCAGCCATGTGAAACTGTAAGTCCAGTTAAACCTCGTTCCTTTGTAGATTGCACAGTCTCATATATGTCTTTATCAGTAGTGTGAAAATGGACTAATACAATAAATCAGGACCAGTAGAGTGGGGTGTGGCTGAAAATATACCCAAAAATGTGGAAGCAACTTTGTAACTGGGTAACAGGCAGAGTTTGAAGCAGTTTGGAGGGCTCAGAAGAAGACAGGAAAACGTGGGAAAGTTTGGAACTTCCTAGAGACTAGTTGAATGGCTTTGACAAAAATGCTGATAGTGATATGAACACTAAGGTCCAGGCTGAGGTGATTTCAGATGGAGATGAGGAACCTGTTGGGAACTGGAGCATAGGTGACTCTTGTTATGTTTTAGCAGACAGACTGGTCACGTTTTGCCCCTGCCCTAAAGATTTGTAAAACTTTGTACTTGAGAGAGATGATTTAGGGTATCAGGTGGAAGAAATTCTAGCAGCAAAGCATTCAAGATTTGACTTGGGTGCTGTTAAAGGCATTCAGTTTTAAAAGGGAAACAGAGCATCAAAGTTAAGAAAATGTGCAGTCTGACAATGCGATAGAAAATCAAATTCAATTTTCTGAGGAGAAATTCAAGCCTGCTGCATTACTTTGAATAAGTAACGAAGAGCTGAATGTTAATCTGCAACACAATGAGGAAAATGTTTCCAGAGCATGTCAGAGGTCTTCATGGCAGCCCCTTCCATCACAGGCCTGGAGGCCTAGGAGGAGAAAGTGGTTCTGTGGATCGGGCTCAGGGTCCTCGTGCTATGTGCAGTCTAGGGACTTGGTGCCCTGCGTCCCAGCCACTCTAGCCATGACTAAAAGGGGCCAAGGTACAGAGCAGGCTGTGGCTTTGGAGGGCTCAGGCCCCAAGCCTTGGAAGCTTCCATGTGGTGTTGAGCCTGTGGGTGCACAGAAGTCAAGAATTGAAGTTTGGGAACCTCCTCCTGGATTCCAGAAGATGTATGGAAACACCTGGATGTCCAGGCAGAAGTTTGCAGCAGGAGTAGGGCTGTCATGGAGAACCTTTGCTAGGGCAGTGTGGAAGGGAAATGTGGGGTCGGAGGCCCCACATAGAGTTCCCCACTGGGGCACCACCTAGTGGAGCTGTGAGAAGGCCACTGTCCTCCAGATCCCAGAATTGTAGATCCACTGACAGCTTGCACTGTTTGCCTGGCAGAGCCACAGACATTCATCACCAGCCAGTGAAATCAGCTAGGAATTAGGCTGTACCCTGAAAAGCCACAGAGGCAGAGCTGCCCAAGACCATAGGAAACCACCTCTTGCAACAGCATGACCCAAATGTGAGACACGGAGTCAGAGGAGATCATTTTGGAGCTTTAAGATATGACTGCCCTGCTAGATTTTGGGCTTTCCTGGGTCTTGTAGCCCCTTTGTTTTGGTGAATTTCTCTCATTTGGAATGGCTATATTTACCCAATGCCTGTACCCTCATTGTATCTAGGAAGTAACTAACTTGCTTTTGATTTTACAGGCTCATAGTCAGAAGGGACTTGCCTTGCCTCAGATGAGATGTTGGACTGTGGACTTTTGAGTAAATGCTGAAATGAGTTAAGACTTTGGGAGACTGTTGGAAAGGGATGATTGGCTTTGAAATGTGAGGACATAATATTTGTGAGGGGCCAGGGGCGGAATGATATGGATTGGCTCTTTCCCCACCCAAATCTCATCTTGAATTGTAACTCCCACAATTCCCATTTGTCATGGGAGGAACCCAGTAGGAGGTGATTGAATTATGGGGGCAGGTGTTTTCTGCACTGTTCTTGTGAGAGTGAATGAGTCTCATGAGATCTGATGGTTTTAAAAATGGGAATTTCCCTGCAGAAGCTCTCTCTGTTCTCCTGCGGCTGTCCACTAAGATGTGACTTGCTTCTCCTTGCCTTCCACCATGATTGTGAGGCCTCCCCAGCCATATGGAACTGTGAGTTCTCCATTAAACCTCTTTTCTTTGTTAATTGCCCAGTCTCGAGTCTTTATCAGCAGTGTGTAAACAGACTAATAGATTATGTAACAGCAATTAGTAAATAAGTAATTAGAAACTCCACCATTAAGCACTTAATTCTTCATTAAAGAAACCCTCCACTTTGAGCCACTGATATTCACAACAAAAAGCTGCTCACAGAAGAAGAGCCAAGTCATTGAAAGTTGCCAGTAAAACAATCATTCAGGGTTTCTTACTCCTCTATTAACATCAAGTGCACTTAATGTGCACAGCAACCTCCTGGGTAATATTCAAAATCTGGATAAGACATAATATTAGCTCAATACAAAGGAGGATGGTGACTAGACTATTCTACCCTTACTATTTTATTTTCTAACCTTAAGAAGAAATGCAGGTGGTGACATAAAAGGCAAGGATATAACCCCATTATCAAAGACTGAAAGAGCCCTAGAAAGCCCGGGATCTGTTTAAGGAAAGAAATGTATTCTGACAGCTAAAGTCTACACTCAACTGAGGGAGAAGCCTTGTGGCCTTGAAGTTTCATCTTCTTGAGCCTCTTTGGGATCTGCATTCCTGCAGCACTTGAGATGTATTATCTAGCTCACTAATACACCTCTTGGCAAACAGCCTGGTATTGTTTCTTCTCTGTTCACATGGGGGAAGAGGTATGAGCCTGGTTTTGCCAAACTGTCTGAGTTTGAGTTTCAGGTTCTTGCTCATTACATGTCTAACCTCAAGTAGGTTATTTAACTTCTCTATACCTTAAATTTTCTCATCTGTAAGATGAAGATAGTACTATCAACATACAGGAATATTGTAATAGTTTGTCTGGACAACGTATGTAAAGTACTTAAAATGATTCCTTGTACATACTATAAACTCAGTAAGCATTAGCTCTAATTATATTTACAGGTATCTTCTTGCCTTAATGAGATTGTATATTTCTTGAGGGCTGAGTGCCTGGAGTAGAGTAGCTACTCACTAAAGGTCACGTTTTATTTACCAAGTAAGAAGGAACAACCTCGTTAAAATGCTTTGCTCTGTTTAACAACTTGAAGACACTGGCTGCCAGACTCACACAAAATGAATATTTATGCAAATGAAAAGGGGAAGATGCCACATATATCTATAATAAAAATAAATACATTAACTAGGTTGTGTCACATTTATATCCTTTACAATGCACTTCATTAACCATTACTTTATTTTACACCTGTGGAAGCTGCAGCTCAGAAAGTTTAGGTGATTCACCAGAAGTCATGCACCTAAAAGTGACGAAGCAAGAATTTAAACACACCTTTCCTGAATAGGAAATCCTTTCCATTTATCCCCCTAGTTTCTTTTGAAGCATCAGGCATGCAGCCATCTCAAACCCAACCCTTACACCTTCTAACTTACAGATGGTTGTATTTTAACCTTTTATTTGTAGGTTGGTTGAACTAGGACTCACAATGTATCTTATCATACACACAGTATTATGGCAGTTAAATCCCTAAGCCAGCCCACAAAAACCTCTGTAACTCACATGCACCTGAGTTAAGAAATTTGAAAACCTAACCATCAGAAATTGTCTTTTGATTCAAATCTCAAAATATTTTGTTTATACCAGTTGTATAGTATTTAACAATGACCTACCTTGAATTATAGTCATGATTACATAGATCAGAAACCATGTTTTAATCATATATATCTCTGATTGCACCTAGCGCAGTACCTTGCACATACTAGCTATTCAGTGTTTCCTAAATTGGCCAGTTAAGTCTGGAGGAGGACTGCTTTAATTTCTTAACTCAAAGGCACCATTATTCAGTGAGCCTTGGGGTCAGACAGAGTTGGCCTTGAGTCCCTACCTTAGAACTTTTGGAGTAACTGCCAGCAGATTCACCCTCCAGAACCTTGGTTTCCTTATATTAAAAGTCAGAATAATGTATAGATTATTTAAAATTATTTAATGAACACACTTGGCACAGTGCTTAGTGCATTGTTGGTTTTTAATTAAATTCATTGATATTTTTATTTATTTTTAATTTTAATTACTTTTGGTACATAATAGTGTATATATTCAAAGACTATATGTGATGCTTTGATACAAGCATACAATGTGTAATAATAACATCAGGGTTATAGGGGTATTCATTAACTCAAGTATTTATTGTTTCTTTGTGTTAAGAACATTCCAATTCCACTCTTTTAGTTATTTTAAAATATACAATAAATTAGTGTTGATTATAGTCAACTGTTGAGCTATCAACTCCTAGATCTTATTCATTCTATCTAACTTTATTTTTGTACCCATTAATTGTCCCCACTCCACACCCTCACCCCCACTGCTACCCTTCCCAGCCCTTGGTAATCCTCATTCTACTTTTTATCTCCATGAGTTCAATTGTTTTCATTTTTAGCTCCCACATATAAGTGGGGACATGCAAAATTTGTCTTTCTGTGTAAGGCTTATTACACTTAATGTAATATCCTTCAGTTCTGTCCATGTTGTTTCAAATGATAGGATTTTATTATTTTTATGGCCGAATAACATTCCACTAAATATATATATCACATTTTCTTCATTCATCTGTTGATGGACACTTCGATTGATTGTAAATCTTGGCTACTGAGAATAATGCTACAATTAACATGGGAGTACAGATATCTCTTCAGTATACTGATTTTCTTTGTTTTGGATATGGACCTATCAGTGGGATTGCTGGATCATATGTTCTATTTATCGTTTTTTGAGGATCCCCCATACTGTTCTCTACAGTGTCTGTACTAATTTACATTCCCAACAACAGTGTACGAGAGTTCCTCTTTCTCCACATCCTCACCATATGCAGAATGAAACTAAACCTCTATCTCTCACCATATGTAAAATCAAATGAAAATGGATTAAAGATGTGAGTCTAATATCTCAAACTGTGAAACTAATAACAGAAATCAGTTCAGAAATGCTCCAGTACACCGGTCTGCACAAAGATTTATTAAATAATATTTCAAAAGCACAGGACGCAAAGCAAAAATGGACAAATGGGATCACAACAAGTTAAAAAGCTTCTGCACAGCAAAGAAAACAATCAACAAGCTGAAGAGACAACTCACATAATGGGATAAAATGCTTGCAAGCTATCCATCTGACAAGGTGTTAATAACCAGAATATACAAAGAGCTCAAACGACCTGATAGGAAAAATCAAATAACCCAGTTAAAGAATGGACAAAACATTCAAATAGACATTTCTTAAAGACATACAAATGGCCAACAGGTGTATGAAAAAGTGCTCAACATCAATAATCATCAGAGAAATGAAAAAAAAAAAACTACAGTGAACTATTATCTCACCCCAGTTAAAATGGTTTTCATCCAAAAGACAGACAATAATGAATACTGGTGAGGTTGTAGAAAGGGGGAACCCTCATTAAATGAATTGAATATTTCATACGAAACTGCAGATTTCCACTTAGGGACACACCAAGCAGTTATAATACTTGTTTTATTCTTATGGCTTGAGTTCGTGAGGAAAACACTTCTTTAGATAGCCACCCTTTCTCCTTTTTCATATATAATCTCTAACAATATAAGAGAACAGTAACATATACTTTTTTCTGGAGTAACTACCATCCATTGGCATAGTTCCAGGTACTTTGCATTCATAATCTCATTTAATCCACACTACAACTCTTTTTCTCCAAGAAAGATGCTTTGTAAGTAAAAAAAGGAATTTCTGCTAGATATTGTTAAATATTACCTGTCTTGAGATCTATGAAATTTATTTTATTTTATCTTATTTTAAATCAAATTTAATTTTAGTATATTGCATGATGCGAGGTTTGGGATCCAAAAAACCGTGTCACTCAGAGGATAAGCACAATATCCAATAGTTAGTTTCTCAACCCTCAACCCCCTTCCTCTTCTGATAGTCCATAGTTTCTTTTTTTTCTTTTCTTTTTCTTTTCTTTTTTTTTTTTTTTGAGATGGAGTCTCTCTCTGTTGCCCAGGCTGGAGTGCAGTGGCGCAGTCTCGGCTCACTGCAACCTCTGCCTCCTGGGTTCAAGCGATTCTCCTGCCTCAGCCTCCCAAATAGCTGGGACTGTAGTCACACGCCACCATGCCAGGCTAATTTTTGTATTTTTGTAGAGATGGGGTTTTGCCATGTTGGCCTGGTCTCAAACTCCTGACCTCAAGTGATCCACCTGCCTCGGCCTCCCAAAGTGCTGGGATTACAGGCGTGATCCACCATGCATGGCCAGTAGTCTGTAGTTTCTATTGTTGCCATCTTTATTTTGATGCGTGCCCAATGTTTAGCTCTCACTTATAAATGAGAACATGCAGTACTTGGTTTTCTATTCCTGAGTTAATTTGCCTAGGATAATTGCCTCCAGCTGCATTCATGTTGCTGCAAAAGACATGATTTTTGTTCTTTTTAATGTCTGTGTGGTATCACATGGTATAACTGTGCCACATTTTCTTTATCCATAGTTTATGGCCACCAATGTTGTTTTCATATCTTTTCTATTGTGAATAGTGCTGCAATGAATATATGCATACTACAACTCTTAAAAGAGTGATATCATTAAACTTGTTTTACAGAAAAGGGAACTGAGGATCAAAGGAATTTAGAAACTTCTCCAACGTTAGAGAGTTTATTGATGGCAGAATACAAATTAACCTGTTTCTTACATTGTAATGCTTCATGTTCTTTCTGCTGTATCCACTAATATGTTCACAGGTGATGTGAATCGTGAAGCTTTGTATGCCTAAATGAATAAAACACGATTGATTTATACTTAAAAAACAAAATTAATCCATAGTTCTAGTTAGCCATCCGTTCTTGACATTTTATACCAGGAATAAGGGCATGAGCTGAGGGCTTAGTGGAGACACATAGTAAGTTACTGCTGCAGGGGCATGGGATGGTATAAAACCAACCAGTAGCAACGGCAAAAGATGAGAGAGTCTCTTGGATGTTTTCTCCTGATTTTAACTCCTAGGAGCTACTCTGCCATGGAATATGTGCAACATTTAGGATGAAAGATACAAAATTTCAACAAATTTAGTTTAAAGATCTGACTGACTTTTATTAGCAGTTCATGATTCAGGCAGCACCTTAAATAAAGAATAAGCTAAGTGCTCTGTTGGACATGGCAGAACAATTGGTTTTTATAGATAAGCTTGAGTAGAAACAAACAAACTTATACAAAACGTGGATTGGTTACTACCAGGTTACTTCAGGTTGCTTTCCTTGTAAAGGTTAAAGTGGAGAGAACTTCTTTGATACACAAACTAAACTGGTCTGTTTGGGGATTTGGCTGTCAGCTCTCTCCTGATTTCTCAAAAGGTCAGAAAAACAATTTAGTTTCAGTTTGGTGATGTGGAACTTGAGCATGAGTGACTCCATTTTGGCTTGGTCTTTTGGGGCATAGCGCAGGAGCTCAGTCCAAATAAATTGTCTCCAATAAATTTTAATTAACAAGGGATGGAGCATGAAGTTGCAGGTTCAGACTATTTTAAAAGGAGGGAAAGAAGCCTAGAGGTGTCTAATTTCTAACTTGAAAATAAAAGAGAAATGGGAGCTCCTCATAGAAAACATAATATTTAGTACAGTGCTTTAGGATAACACAGACTGAGTTTCAATCTTTGTCTTAACATGTTTTATGTGAATGACATTAGAGATATTATTTCATTTTTCCAAACCCAATTTTCTCATCCATGAGATATGGAAAATAATAGTACCCACTACATAGGATTGCTTGAATGATTAAATGGGATAGTGCTATAGTTGTAATATTTCTGTCTTCTAAAAATTCATATCTTGAAACCTAAACCCATAAGGTGATGGTATTCCCTTTGGAAGGTCATTAGTTCATGAGGGCTTTGCTCTCATAAATGGGATTAGTGTCCTTGTAAAAAAAGTTTGAGAAAGTTTGTTTGCCTCTTTTACTCTTTTCACCATGTGAGAATCTAGCAAGAGGCATCATCTATGAAGCAGAGAGTGAGCCTTCAGCAGACATTGAATCTGCCGGCACCTTAAACTTGGACTATCCAGCCTCCAGAACTGTGAAAAATAAATTTCTATTATTTATTAAAATTATCCAGTCTAAAGTATTCTGCTAAAGCAGCTTGAATAAACTAGATATAGTGAAGAAACAATTATTGTTTCCCCACACCTTACAAAGACAGATAGTGAATACCAATTAATTAGACAGAACTAGGCACAAAAAAATGTCCTCAATTAATGTTAACCATTATGATGATGATAATGATGATGTTGATGATAACAGTGATGATGATGAGCAGGATGATAGTTCCTACCATTGTTATGACAATCACTCTTACAATGGCAACTCAGGATTTGTGGAAGCCATTTATACATAAGGGACACAAGTCTAGCATATGCAATAGCTGAATGAAACATTTGTATGAGAGGTTTTATGTTTACATCCTATGAGTACCCAGAAGGCTAAAAAAAAGTACCAAGGCAGCCATGAGGAAAGCTGAAATGGGACCCTAAATTTGTCCATGGATATTTCATAAAGTCAGTAATTCACTGACAGAGAATTCATGAGCTCACTTCAGCATTAACAGCAAATTTTATAAAAAAGTAAGAAAAGAGGACTTTAAATATTTCAAAGTACTAAATATCCCACATCCCCAAAGATACAGAGATAGGAGAGATGAATCTATTTGAATGAAAGATAAACTCACAGAAGGTGATGCTGAGAGATGAATTTCATTGTTACTAGTGTATGGTAACTTATTTGCCTTTTACTCGGTATAAACATGTTCAGACATTCTGCTCTTGCTGATATAAATTTGAATACAATCTTGTAATAACTTTAATGAATTATGCTGTAATAATATCTTCATTAATAGGAGTGGTATTTGAGGTTGCTTAATGTCTAACACAAATACTAGACAAAGAGCAGAGAAAACAATTAGAGGGTTTACAAATTAAAGCTGCCCACCACCTCTTAAGTTTTGTGAAATGGTCAGCCAGTGTCTCTCTACAGAGATCCTTTTTTGGAAAGGGGAGGAGAGGAGGAAAAAGGAGACTGTGATACAGCCTACTCATTGTTGCAAAATTACAATTATTGTTTCTCCACACCTTACAAACATTTCACACAGTTTTACACAGTCCGTGCCACAAAACATACCAAGCAAACAACTGACATATTAGTTAAGAGGCCTTCCATTTTACTTTGACAGTTCATGATAATGGAATTTAATTGTGAAAAAAAGCAGAATAATTTTAGCTTAATGTCATTAGGTTCATTCAAACTGGAAATCAGGGACATATTTAACAAAGGTTTTGAAACTTCTTTTGAAATCAGGAAGCTGCTCTGCACAGATAAGAGGAGAGGTTTAAGAATTCTCTATCAGAAATTTCAAGGTTTTTTTCCATCTGCTTTTTCAAATTAACTGGTAATTATCCAGAAAGGCACATAATAGCACAGAAATGACAGAAGCCAACAAAGGTTTTCCTAAGATATGTAAATTGTCAGTGATCAGCAAGGTGCAACAGAAAGGCTTTCTACAGCACAATTATTTATGCTAGTTCAGCTTGCATTTAGGTAGCAGTGAAGGTCTGTTACAGAGAAGCTCCTTATCATGGACCCTGCACATTAGCTTCCACCAGCACTAAGAAAACATGGCAAAAAGGTTACTTAAAACACTGGTGATTATTCCTTACGTAGAAATTGTTTTCCAAAAAAACAATATTTTTTTCACCAGCCTGCATATTAAACAATACAAATTTCCTTTATTTTTCTGGCATGCTATAGTTATTAGATACTTTCCAGTTAATAGATACATATGAGTTTGTTCACACTATGAATGTGGATCTTCTCAAGACCCTATATACAATCAAACTATGGGTAACCCATGAGTTTCTGGGACATTTTTAGAGCATGCCACTTCCTTATAGAGCCTCTTTCTGCCTGTAAAGGTTCCCCATGACCCATAAAAGAGGATATCCTGGCATATCTGACTTCTACAAAGCAGTTGATTTATTCAGTTAATACATTCTCTGGTCTCAAAGCCCTTGGTTTATTCACTTAATACATTCTCTGGTCTCTTAACAATTTTCAAAAGCTTAGTAATTTTCCTGATGTATAAAAGGAACCTAATAAACAATAGCAATATAAAACTTAAAATACTGATAATATTACTTACAACTATTATTTATGGAATGTTTACTAAAAGAAACAAATTAACTCATTATATATTTACAACAACCCTATGAGATGCTTATTATTCTCCCAAGTTTACAAATGATAAAAGATACTCAGAAAAGCTCATTAACATGTCCAAGAACAAACTCTGTAGATACTAAATTAAAATTTAGAACCCAGGGCTATTTTATCTCTAAAATCTATTATGTTAATCACTAGATGACATTATTTCTACAGTGAGTATATGTTGAAGAAAAAAAAATGATGACATTCCTTATTACTTATCTCTCTCCAGAAGTCCCCTGTTTCTATCTGTCTCACTTCTCCTTTTAGGTGTTGCATTCATTTGCTTTCCATTCCCAGCTTTAACTCTGCCTTGTGGATCTATATCACTCCTCAGCTCAATGATTCTATGAGCAGCCATCCGGATGAAATCCTAGACTTCACAAGACCCTTGAAGCCTCTCCTTTTGAATCCTGTTTCTATAGGTTGTCATAGTCTTCCCCGGTCTTGTACGTAGGGTCTAAATATTGACGAAAACAAAATCTAATCATCAAGAGACTATTAAACATTCCTTTGAATTTATATTTTCCATAAATAGAGTGTTCACCGAACTGAACTCTTCTGTTCTGGCCCTCTTGGGAGGCAGGCAATACTATACAACAGTCTATCTTAGGTTTAAAAATTATGTTTCTGTTTTTTTAAGATGCTCTTCCAAAGACAGGGTATTTCCCTGAAAATAAATTTTATTTTATTTTTTTCTTCATTCTTTCCTCAAATATCACTAGCTCTGGGGATACAGCAAATGTTTCTAAAGAGAGCAACCAAACTATTAAGCCTCAGGATAAAGTTTAATATTAACATTAGCTACATTTAAAAGTACTTGCATAATGAGGTAGTATTTCGGGGTCTTCCTCTCTCCCAAACTCTCCCCACTGTCAATAATATTGCCTAAAATAGTACATTTGAACTTCCAAGCATGTTTGAATATAAGGAGATCATAATCATCAATTTTAGTTCCTTTAGAGTTTTACAAGTGAGGTAATTGAAGTCAATAGAGGCAAAGCAGCACAGCTCATCAGAGGCTGAAGAGGCACGATGTACAGGGCATGTCAGTTATATTTGACTTCACTAAAATTTCCATCTACATGAAATTTTTCTAATCAAATTTCTTGCACAAGGATGTAATTTCAGGCCAGTGTTTTTGTGCGATGTTTGTTTATACCAGAATGACCACAGGTGGAAACAGGAGCATTCAAATAACCCAAAGAAAAATAAATTGTACAGTGACTCATGATGTAGTCTGACAAAAGGAGGTTTGCCAAATTAAGGCAATAGTAATTAATAAAGACAACTATACTAAATGTGCCAGATTCCAGAATTTTAGCTGGAAAATGTAAAAAGGATTGTTGAGTAGAAAATACAAAAAGAGAGCAGACACATAGAGAAAAGCAAGAACTCCATGGTGGAAGTAGATGTGTCATGAAAGAGAAATACCAGAAGAAGGGAGAGGGCGGGGAGGGGGAGGAGGGAAAAGGTGGAGAAGGAGGAGTAGGAGGTGAGACTTTGAGGCCAGGTGGAGAGAGACAGAGCGAGAGCAAACATTTATTCATGGACATGCTGCTTTGGACCCTAAAGGCTTCCTGCTTCTAACACAATTCATATGGATTTTGATAACAAATTTCCTTTTTCTTATGTTGGTCCCAGTGACCCTCTTGGAACCCAAAGAGTTTAAGAAGTACATATGTAAACCAAAGCCATTTGATTTCTGTAGATATAAAAAAGATTAAACATACTTTATTCTATAACCTTTATGTATATTGGCTTCTACTTTGTCATGGTGTCTCTTTTCATTGTAGCCCTTGGTTATAATCAAACTCTTTCTTAACCCAAAACTTATATTCTGAAAGTTGAAAAAGCAGTCTATTAAAGCTAAACCTTGTCTGCTCTCTCTTTGGGTTAATTACCATAACATAGAGAAAGCATATAAGACATAATATTTATTTATTTATCTATTTATTTAGTTTAAATTGACAATAATTTTATATATTTATGGTGTAAGATATGATGTTTTGACTTGTGAATACATATAGGTAGATTCAATCAATGTAATTAACATGTATATCACCTCATCAATTTATCATTTTACATGACCACAGTTAATATTATATTTTATATATCAAAATTTCTGAAATAAATTTTAACATTATCCCCACAAGAAAAATTGTTTTGAAACTTACCTTAAGCAACTGGCAGACTGAATCTTAGCTGGCAGTGTTTCTTTTTAATTTTGTAGTAAATGACAACATTGCCATATCAAGTTGGAAATGATAATCTTTGCTAAGGCCTGAGATATAGAATTTCAAGAGCATATAAATTTGAAGAATAGTAAGTATTTGAAGTGACTGAAGGAAAGGACGTTGTTATAGAAGAAAGACTAGTCCCCAGTTTATCAACTATTGTGCAAACAATACCAATGAAGCAATGCTGGTGCCATCTATATTCTTTTAAGCATTTTCTAGGAAAATGACACGTTACATTCCTATGAGACTATTAATTCAAGAACTTCCACCTACAGGTTTTAAATACAAAACAGAATTGAACAAAATAAGCCTGTATTGTCAATACCTTAGGATCTCAGTAATGATCTAGATTAGCATGGCTGATAATGAAACCCTGTAAAACTTGTTTAACTAGAGCTTTAAATGAACTTTAATTGTGCAGATTAATTGACTTTTAGAAGGAATTGCTTTTTAGAAGATGGCAGGCAAAAATTGATACCAGGGGTTTAGTCAAAACTTCACTTTGCTACTATTCAGGGTGTCTTTCAGTTTGTTAATATTCAGACTAATCTCTTAGAAATCTTAACAAAAACTTATGTATACAAAATAACAGCATAGCCCCCCTTTTTTTTTTCTTGAGACGGAGTCTCGCTCTGTCGCCCAGGCTGGAGTGCAGTGGTGCAATCTCGACTCACTGCAAGCTCCGCCACCCGGGTTCACGCCATTCTCCTGCCTCAGCCTCTCCGAGTAGCTGGGACTACAGGCGCCCGCCACCACGCCGGCTAATTTTTTGTATTTATAGTAGAGACGGGGTTTCACCGTGGTCTCGATCTCCTGACCTCGTGATCTGCCCGCCTCGGCCTCCCAAAGTGCTGGGATTACAAGCGTGAGCCACCGCGCCCAGCCAGCCCTTTTTTCTAATAGAAAATATAGATTTTCAAATAATGGAATGTACCCATCACAGATTATAATTTATCTCAAACAAATGTCTTCATCAATTAACAGTTTCAAAACTGCTAATGTCACTCAACGCAGGCCTTTGGATCTATTGATACGTGGTCTGAATTGGGTCATAAATGTAATTTTCATGTGTGACCATTAGCTTCTATGATACAAATTTTGTATCCCCTCCAAAATTGATATGTTGCATTGTTAACCCCTAATGTGATTCTTTAGGAGGTGTGCCCTTTGGGAGGTCATTAGGTCATGAGGGCAGAGCCCTCATGACTATGATTAGTGTCCTTATAAAAGAGGCCTAAAAGAGAAACTCATCACCCCTTCATCAGCTGAGAACACAGCTAAAAGGTGCTGTCTATGAATCAGAAAGTCGGCCCTCAGTAGACACTGAATTTTCAAACAACTTGATGTTGGATTTTCCAGCCTCAAGAACTGTGGAAAATACATTTGTGTTGCTATAAGCTACCCAGTTTATAATATTTTGTTATGAATAGATGAAAACACTTAGAATGCTCATGAATTTAGTGAAGTTTACACTAGTTCAGTGCCTCACACAGAGTAGGTACTTAACAGATGTTTGAATGAATACATTCTGCACCTTGTTTTTTCCTTAAATGCTATGTCACTTCTTCTTTCCCATAGGTTCAGAGACTACAGTTTCCTGATTAAATCTCATAGAAAGGAAGCCTCCTTAAAGACACTAAGGACACTGACAGAGGAAATTTACCCCAAACTTTCAAACTCTGGTAGGAGCATTCACTCAATTTAAATGCCATGGTGAAAATAATGGGAATGGGGTAGGATGTAGGATGAGCAACCATCCCAACCATCCTCGTTTGCCTGGGATTGTCTCGGTTTCAGTACTGAAAGTCCTATTTCCTGTGAATTGTCTCAATCAAGGGCAAACTAGGATGGTTGATCACGCTGGAGTTAGAGAAGCAGTGAAAAGCACAACAGCAGGAAAACTGGCAGTAGACATAGGGAGTGGCTGTTTAATGAGTATAAAGTTTCAACTATATAAGATGAGTAATTCTAGAAATCTGCTGTACAACGTTGTGCCTACTGTTAACAACACTGTATTCTGCGGTCAAAAATCTTGTTAAAATGGTAGATACTATTAATACTTTAAGTGGTTTTAATACAAAGCAAACAAAAGGGCATAAAGAAACATTTGGAAACAAAATATGTTTATTACTTTTATTGTGGTAATGGGTATAAGAATATGTCCAAACTTATCAAATTTTATACATATCAATTTTTCTTCAAGAAATTTAAAAAACAAAGTCAATTTCTCATCTTCACATAAAAAGAAACAAAGAAAACTGATGGACTCAGTTTTACTCTGCTTAAACAGAAGCAATTCTCATCTTCACTATTTTTTTTTTTTTTTGTGAGACGGAGTCTTGCTCTGTTGCCCATGCTGGAGTGCAGTGTCGTGATCTCGGCTCACTGCTACCTCTGCCTCCCAGGTTCAAGGGATTCCCCTGCCTCAGCCTCCCAAGGAGCTGGGATTACAGGTGTGCACCACCACACCCGGCTAATTTTTGTATTTTTAGTAGAGACTGGGTTTCACCATGTTGGTCAGGCTGGTCTCGAACTCCTGACCTTGTGATCCACCCACCTCAACCTCCCAAAGTGCTGGGATTACAGGTGAAAGCCACTGCACCGGGCCCATCTTCACGATTTTAAAATTTTTTGTTTAGGAGATTTCAAGGCTATGATCAAGAACCACAATATATTCTGTGAATAAGCGTTTTAGGTTTCTGAATGAATGAACGTTACAGGCCCATGCATTTATTTTTTTTCTTGAACATTTATTTTTAAGTTCCCTAGTACATGTGCAGGATGTGCAGGTGTGTTATATAGGTAAACGTGTGCCATGGTGGTTTACTGTACAGATCAACCCATCACCTAGGTATTAAGCCTAGCATTCATTAGCTATTCTTCCTTATGCTCTCCCTCTGCCCACCTCCCCCCAGTAGGCCCCAGTGCACCTGTTGTGTCCATGTGTTCTCATTGTTCAGCTCCCACTTATAAGTGAGAACATTTGGTGTTTGGTTTTCTGTTCCTGAGTTAGTTTGCTGAGGATAATGGCTTCCAGGTCCATCCAAGTCCCTGTAAAGGATGCCATCTTGTTTCTTTTTATGGCTGCATAGTATTCCATGGTGTATATGTAACACATTTTCTTTAACAAGTCTATCATTCATGTGCATTTGTGTTGATATCATGTTATTGCTATTGTAAATATGCTACAATGATCATATGTGTGGGTGTATCTTTATAATAATTTATTTATATTTCTTTGGGTATATACACAGTAATGAGATTGCTGGGTCAAATGGTATTTCTGCTTCTAGACTTTTGAGAAATCGCCACACTGTCTTCCACAATGGTTGAACTAATTTGCACTCCCACCAAGAGTGTAAAAGTGTTCCTTTTTCTACACAACTTTGCCACCTTGCTAGTGATAGTTTATTTGGCTGTGCAGAAGCTCCATAGTTTAATTAGATCTCATTATCAATTTTTGCTTTTGTTCCTATTGCTTTTGGATTTTCGTCATGAAATCTTTGTCTGTGCCTATGTCCTGAATGGTATTGCTTAGATTTTCTTTTAGAGTTTTTATAGTTTTGGGTTTTACATTTTATATTTAAGTCTTTAATGCATCTTGAGTTAATTTTTGTATAAAGTGTAAGGAAAGTGTGTAAAATGTAAGGAAAGTTTCAATTTTCTGCATGTGGCCAGCCAGTTCTCCCAGCACCATTTATTAAATATAGAATTCGTTCCCCATTGCTTGTTTCTGTCAGGTGTGCCAAAAATCAGATGGTTGTTGATCTGTGGTCTTATTTCTGAGTTCTGTTTTCTTTTCCATTGGTCTGTGTGTCTGTTTTTGTACCATTACCATACTGTTTTGGTTACTGTAGCCTTGTAGTATAGTTTGAAGTCAGGTAGCATGATGCCTCTAGCTTTGTTCTTTTTGCTTAGGATTATCTTTGCTACAAGAGCTCTTTTTTAGCTCCATATGAATTTTAAAATAGTTTTTTTTTAATTCTGTGAAGAACGTCAATGGTAATTTAATGGAAATAGCACTGAGCCTCTAAGTTGCTTTGGGAAGTATGGCCATTTTCACAATATTGATTCTTTCTATCCATGAGCATAGAATGATTTTCTATTTGTGTGTGTCCTCACTGACATGCTTAAGCAGTGGTTTGTAGTTCTCCATGAAGAGGTCCTTCACTTAGCTTGTTAGTTGTATTCCTAGGTATTTTATTCTCTTTGTAGCAGTTGTGAATGGGAGTTCATTCATACTTTGGCTGTCTGCTTGCCTGTTGTTGATGTATAGGAATACTAGCAATTTTTGCACATTGATTTTTTTTATCCTGAGACTTTATTGAATTTGCTTACTAGCTTAGGAAGCTTTTGAGCTGAGACAATAAGGTTTTCTAGATATAGGAAAATGCCACCTGCAAACAAGGATAATTTGACTTTAACTCTTCCTATTTGAATACCCTTTATTTTCTTCTCTTGCCCAATTGTCCTGGCCAGAACTTCCAATATTATGTTGAACTGGAGTGGTGAGAGAGGGCATCCTTGTCTTCTGCTGGTTTTCAAGGGGAATGCTTCCAGCTTTTGCCCATTCAATTTAATATTTGCTGTAGGTTTGTCATATATGCTTCTAATTATTTTGTGGGATGTTCAATCAATACCTAGTTTACTGAGAGTTTTTAACATGAAGGGATGTTGTATTTTATTAAAGGCCTTTTCTGCATCTATTGAGATAATCATGGGTTTTTTTTTGTCTTTAGTTCTGTTTAGGTGATGAATTAAATTTATTCATTTGCATATGTTGAACCAACCTTGCATCCTGGAGATGAAGCCAAGTTGATCACAGTGGATAAGCTTTTTGGACGTGCTGCTGGATTTGGTTTTCCCGTATTTTATCAAGGATTTTTGCATCGATGTTCATCAGGTATATTGGCCTAAAGTCTTCTTTTTTGTTGCATCTCTTCCAGGTTTTGGTTTTAGGAAGACGTAGGCCTCATAAAATGAGTTAGGAAGGAGTCTGCCCTTTTTAATTGTTTGGAATAGTTTCAGTAGAAATGATAACAGCTCTTTTCTACCTCAGGCAGAATTCAGCTGTAAATCCATCTGGTGTTGGGCGTTTTTTGTTTGGTAGGCACTTTATTACTGCCTCAATTTTAGATCTCACTACTGCTCTATTCAGAGATTCAATTTATTCCTGGTTCAGTCTTGGGAGGGTGTATATGTCCAGGAATTAATCAGCTTATTCTAGGTTTTATAGTTTATGTGCATTGAGGTGTTTATAGTATTCTCCAATGCTTGTTTGTATTTCTGTGGGATCTGTGGTGATAACTTCCTTATCATTTCAGATTGTGTCAAGGTGATTCTTACGTCTTTTCTTCTTTATTTGTCTAGCTACAGGTCTATTTATTTTATTAATTTTTTGAAAAGAAAACAGCTCCCCACTGATTTCTTGAAGGGTTTTTCATGTCTCTTTCTCCTTCAGTTCAGCTCTGATTTTGTTATTTCTTTTCTTCTGCTAGCTTTGGGACTTGTTTGCTCTTGGTTCTCTAGTTATTGTAGTTGTGATGTTAAGTTGTTGATTTGAGATTTTTCTAGCTTTTTGATGTAGGCATTCAGTGCTATAAGCTTTTCTCTTAACACTGCTTTAGCTGCCTTTCAGAGATTCTGGTATATTGTTTCTTTGTTCTCATTTATTTCAAACAACTTCTTTATTTCTGCATTAATTTCATTATACACCAAGGAGTCATTCAGAAGCAAGTTGCTCAATTTCCATGTAGTTGTGTGGTTTTGAGTGAGTTTCTTAATCTTGAGTTCTAATTTGATTGTGCTGTGGTCTGATAAACTATTATGATTTCAATTATTTTGCATTTGCTGAGGACTGTTTTATTTCTGATTATATGATCTATTTTAGAGTAAGTGTCATGTGGTGATCAGAAGAATGTATATTCTGTTGTTTTTGCTTGGAAAGTTCCATAGATATCTATCAGATCCACTTTATCCAGAGCTGAGTTCAGGTCCTGAATATCTTTGTCAATTTTCTGTCTCAATGATCTGTCTAATATTGTCAGTGGAGTGTTAAAGTCTCCTACTATTAGTATGCAGGAGCCTAAGTCTCTTTGTAGGTCTCTAAGAACTTGCTTCATGAATCTGAGTGCTCCTGTATTGGGTGCATATATTTTTAGGATAGTTAGCTCTTCTTGTTGAATTGAACCCTTTACCATTATGTAATGCCCTTCTTTGTCTCTTTTGATCTTTGTTGGTTTAAAGTCTGTTTTGTCAAAAACTAGGGCTGTGACCCTGCTTTTTTCTGTCTTCCATTTGCTTGGTCAATTTTTCCCCCTCTCTTTATTTTAGCCTAAGTGTGTCTCTGCATGTGAGATGGGTCTCCTGAAGACAGAATACTAACAGGTCTTGACTATTTTTTCAGCTTGCCATTTTGTGTTTTATAATTGGGGCATTTAGCACATTTAAATTTAAGGTTAGTACTGTCATGTGTGAATTTGATCCTGTCATTCTGATGCTAGCTGGTTATTTTGTAGACTTGTTTATGTGGTTGCTTCATAGTGTTCCCGGTTGTACTTCAGTGTGTTTTTGTAGTGGCTGGTAATGGTTTTTCCTTTCCAAATTTAGTGTTTCTTTCAGGAGCTTTTGCAAAGAAGGCCTGGTAGTGACGAATTCCCTATGCACCTGCATGTCTGAAAAAGATCTTATTTCTCCTTCACTTATAAAGCTTAATATGGCAGGATAAGAAATTCTATGTTTAATCTTTTTTTCTTTAAGAATATTGAATATTGGGCCCCACTCTCTTTTGGCTTGTAGGATTTCCACTGAGAGATCCACTGTTACCACTGTTAGTCTAATGGGCTTCCCTTTATAAGTGAAATGGCCTTTCTCTCTGGCTCCCTTTAACATTTTTTCTTTCATTTTGACCATAGAGAATGTGATGACTGTTTGTCTTGTGGTCGATCTTCTCATGGAGTATCTTACTGGAGTTCTCTAAGTTTCCTGAAATTGAACATTGGCCTGTCTTGCTAGGTTGGGGAATTTCTCCTGGATAATATACTGAAGTGTGTTTTCCAACTTGGTTCCATGCTCCCCATCTTTTTCAAGTACCCCATTCAGTTGTAGGCTCAGTCTTTTTAAATGATGCCATATTTCTTAGAGGTTTGGTTCATTCTTTCCTAATATTATTTTCTATTCTTGTCTGCCTGACTTATTTCAGAAAGATAGTCTTCAAGCTCTGGGATTCTTTCCTCTGCTTGCTCTATTCTGCTATGGATATTGTAATTGTGCTGTGACGTTCTCAGGTTGTGTTTCTCAGCTCCCTCAGTTCTGTTATTCTCCTCTCTAAACTGGATATTCTGGTTATCAGCTCCTGTATCATTTTATCATGACTCTTAGCTTCTTTGCATTAAGACATGCTACTTTAGCTCAGTGAAGTTTGTTATCACCCATTTTCTAAAGCCTACTCCTGTCAATACAGCCATCTTAGCTTCAACCAAATTCTGTGCCCTTGCTGGAGAGGTGTTGTTGTCACTTGGAAAAGAAGAGGCACTCTGGATTTTTGAGTTTTCAGTATTTTTGCATTGATTCTTTCTCATTTTTGTGGGCTTACCTACCTTTGATCCTTGTGGTTGCTGACCTTTAAATGGGGTTTTTGTGGGGTCTTTTTTGTTCATGTTGTTGTTGTTGTTGCTTTCTGTTTTTCTTTTCACACTTAGGCCACTCTTATGTAGGGCTGCTGTGATTTTTCTAGGGGTCCATTCCAGACCCCCATTGCCTCAGTCCCTCCCACATCTGGAGATACACTAGTGAAGGCTACAAAACAGCAGAGATGGCAGCATGCTTCTTCCTCTGGGAGCTCTGTTCCAGAGGAGCACCCACCTGATGCTGGCCCTAATGCTCCTGTAGGTGGTGTCTGGAGACCCCTGTTGGGAGGTCTCACCCGGTCTGAAAGAATGGGATCAAGGACCCGCTCAAAGAAGCAGTCTGGCTGTCCTTTGGCAGAGTGGATGCACTACACTGGAGGAAATCGCCCTCATTCAGACTGCCTGGACTGCCTAGAGCCAGCAGGCTGGAAAGACTAAGTCAGCTAAACCACAGAGATTGCAGCTGCCCCTGCCCCTAGGGGCTCCATCCCAGGGAGATATCAGCATTCTGGTCTAGACTTCTTGGACTCCCTGGAGCCAGCAGGCTAGAATGGCCGACTCAAACTGCAGAGATGGTGGCTTCCCTTACCCCTAAGAACTCAATCGGTCTCAGGCAGTCTCCAGCCTGCTGCCACTGGCCAGCTGAAATTCTAAGCCAGTGGGTCTTAACTTGTGAAGTGCCATGGGAGTGGGGCCTGCATAACAACACACTGCGTGGCTCCCTGGCTTCAGCCCCCTTACTAGGGGAATGCATAGATATATCCCCCACCTCGCCAGAATTCCCTGGGCCAGAGTATGCAAAACTCCTGGGTCTCTGTGTGTGCCTGAGTGGCCACTTTTCTGAGATTCTGCACAGTTTTGTGCTTCAAACCCAAGGCCCTGGTGACGTGGGCTCATGAGGGGATCTCCTGGTCGGCAGGTCACAAAGATCCATGGGAAAAACATGGTTTCCCAAGCTGGACCGCAGAATCACTCACCACTTCCCTTGGCTGGGGATGAGGGCTCCCATGGTTCCATGCCGCTCCAGGGTTGGCCATTGCCTCACCTTGCTTTTCTTCACTTTCAACCTAATCAGTCCCAATGTGAGAACCTGGATACCTAAGTTGAAAGTGCAAAATTCACTTACCATTTTCATTTATCTACCCATACACTTTATGAGACAAATTTCACTTCACTCTTCCTTTCACTCACTGGGCTCCAGTCACATTGATCATCTTTCAGTTTCTTATACATAGCAATGTGATTCTCTTTACATGTTGTTCTTATGGCTAGAATGTCACCTTTCTTATGACCCAATATAGTGTCTGTTACATGGTAATCACTTATTACACATGAGTTGAATAATTTTTTGTAGAATACATTAGCAATAGAGCAGAATGAAAAGTCCTTATACTTGTTTACCAAAAACAACAAAAACAATAAGTGACTATAAATCAAGTAAAGTCGTTCTCAGAACACTCCAGGCAACAAGGAAACAGCAGGAACCCTGTGAAGTACAAGAATAGAGGATGGTCATGTAGAAAAGAGTAGAAAAATTTTTATCAACACCAGGCCATCTTCTACTCCAGAGCAGACTATAACTAAGAGTGATCCCCTCAAAGGGATTTTCCACTTTTGGGAGGGGGAGGGGAGTAGGAGAGGATACCAGCAGTCCTGTTCACCATCACAGTTACCTGCAGCTTTAGCCAGCAGGGACCCCTGGAGTTTTCATAGTGCTATTCCCAGCTGACAACTTCCCAGAATCCATGCTGCAGTGTTCCCCAACAAAGAAGGAGCCACCACTGTGTCCCCTGCTCAGGGCTGGAGCTGTCACAGGGCTGATCCATGGCCCCAGAGGCCTGAGTCACCACTGTGCTCTCCCTGCAAGAATCAAAATGCCATAGCTTCTCACCGTCTTCAAGACTTGAGCTGCACTACCCTGCCCTGCAACCCATCCCCGGGGCCTGAATTTTGGCTGGTACCCAACAATACCAGGGATGTGTTGCCACTTTTCTTCACCCAACTCCCAGACCTCTGAGTCATGACTTCAATCCACCATTACCAGGATGCAACAAATAGTTGCATCAGGTGGGATTTATACTTGGCATGCAGGAAAGCTTCAACATGCAAATCAATAAGTGTGATATACTGCATTAACAGAATGAGGGATAAAATTATCTGAAAATATCAATAGAAGGTGAGTAAGCATTTGACAAAATTTAACACGCTTTCATGATAAAAATATTCAAAGCACTAGGAATAAAGTAAATTTACTTCACCATAACAAAAGCCATATATGAAAAACCCACAGTGAATATAATACCCAACAAAGAAAAACAAAGTTTTTATTTGAGATAAGGGAAAAGACAGGGATGCTCACTTCTGTCACTTCTATTGAACATAGAAGTCTTAGCGAGAGCACTCAGACAAAAAACAAACTGATGACATCTTTATTGGAAAGAAAGAAATGAAATTATCTCTGTTTTCAGGTGATAAGAACTTTCATATGGAATATCCTAAAGATCCCATTAAAAAGCAGTTAGAAGTAGTAAATGAACTCAGTAAAATAACATGATACAAAATCAACCTATAGAATCAGTTGCATTTCTATACACTAAAAACAGGTGGACTATTCAAAGAAGGTTATTAAACAAACAATCTTATTAACTGTAGCATCAAAACCAAAAGAACGGCATGGACCAAATCTTCATCTCTACATAGAGGAGCAACACCCTGGCAACAGAGGACAGACTACAGAGTTGCCTACCATGGCCCGAAGAACCAAATAGAACTTCTGGAATTAAAAAAATATTACTACAGTAATTGCAAACCTACAGGTAGAAGCCTTAACAATAGATTAGACCAAACAGAAGAAATAATTAAAGAGCTCAAAGACTGGTATTTTGTATTAATTCAGTCAGATAAAAATAAATAATTTTTTTTAAATAAACACAGTATTTAAAACATATGGAACTATGTAAAGAGACCAAACTTACAACTTTTTGACATTCCTGACAGAGAAGAAAAAAAAAAGCAAGCAACCTGGAAAATATATTTGAAGGTATAATTCAGAAAAATTTCCAAATCTTGCTAGAGAGGTTGACATCAAAATACAAGAAATGTAGATAAATCCTTCAAGATACTATAAAATATGACTATCCCCAAAGCATGTAGTCCTCACACTATCCCAGGTCAATGTGAAAAAAAAAATCTTATATGCAGTGAGAAAAAAGATCAAATTACCTATAAATAAAATCCCATCAGACTGTCAGCAGATTTCTCAGCAGGATCCTTACAAACATGAAGAGATTGGAGACTCATTTTTAGCTTTAAAAAATTCCACCAAGAATTTCACATCCGGCCAAATTAAGCTTCATAAATGAAAGATAAATAAAGTCTTTCACATACGAGAAAACAATAAGGAAATTCATCACCACCAGATTGGATATACAATAAATGTTTAAAAGACTTCTAAATATGGAAGTAAAAGGATACTTCCTATGATAAAAGCACATGTAAGTAGAAAGCCCAAACACCTTATAATGCAACTACAAAATGGAATCTACAAAACAATTAGATAACAACACGTAACAGAAATGAAATATCACATATAAATATTAATCTTAAATGTAAACAACCTAAATACTTCACTTAAAAGACATAGAGTAGCAAATTAGATAACAAAGCAACACCAAACATTCTGCTGCCTTCAAAAGACCCACTTCACATGTAGTGGCACACATAGACTCAAAATAAAGGGAGGCAGAAAGATCTATCATGCAAATGGAAAACACACACACAAAAATAGAAGGGTACACCATTTGTGTATCAGATAAGAAAGACATTAAACCAACAATAACAAAAAGGGACAAAGAAGGGCATTACATAATAATAAAGTGTTCAGTGCAACAAGAAGATATAACTATCCTAAATATGTATACATTCAATGTTGGAGCACCCAGCTTTATACAACAATTACTACTAGACATAAAAAAAGAAACAGCTGTAAAATAATAGTGGTAGACTTCAACACACCACTGACAGCTTTAGACAGATCATCAAGGCAGAAAATGAACAAAAAATTTTGGACTTAAATAGGATATTTGACCAAATGGACCTGATATTAATCTAAATAACATTTCACCTAACAACCACAGAATATACATTATTCCTGTCTGCACACAGAGCAGTTTGACAACATTCTTGGTCATAAGGTGATAATAAATACATTCAAGAAATCAAAATAATGCAAAGCATCTTGTTGTACCAGAGTGGAATAACAATAGAAATCAATACCAAGAGGACTTATGAAAATTACATAAATATATGGAAACTAACCAACTTATTCCTGAATGAATTTTGGGTAAACAAAATTAAGGCAGAAATCAAAAAATTATTTGAAACAAATGAAAATAGAAATATGACATATGAAAACCTCTGGGATATAACAAAGGCAGTGTTAAGAGAAAAGTTTATAGCACCAAAGGACTACATCTAAAAGGGAAATATCCCAAATTAATAACCTAAGTTCACAATGAAGGAACTAGACAAATGAGAACAAGCTAAATCAAAAGCTAGCTGAATAGAAGAAATAGTTATGATCAAAGCAGGAAGAAATAAAATTGTAATCAAATAACTATAAAAAATCAACAATCTCACTCATAAGTGGGAGCTGAACAATGAGAACACATGGACACAGGGAGGAGAAAAACACACACTGGGGCCTGTCAGGGGGTGTGGGTGGAGGTAGAGCAACAGGAAAAACAGCTAATGTATGCTGGGCTTAATACTTAGGTGATAGGTTGATACTTACTTATCAATACTGAGGTTGATAGGTTCAGCAAACCACCATGGCACACATTTACTTATGTAACAAACCTGCACAACCTGCACATGTACCCCAGAACATAAAATAAAATAAAAATAGATACAGAAAATCAACAAATTCGAAAGTTCATTGTTTGAAAAGATATAAAAGATTGATAGACTATTAGCTAAATTAACAAAGAGAGAGATAAAAATAAGCAAAATTAAAAATGACAAGGTTGACATTACAGCAGATGCCAAAGAAATACAAAAGATCCTCAGAGATTGCAAGTATGCCTAGTGTTTCATTATTGGAACAATAAGCATGTGGGAGTTATTTATATCATACTGCTCAAGGTCATCACCAAAGTCTGACTGCAAAACTTAAAAAAATTGCAGCCTCAGGCTTAAATGGATTAATATCTCTATACACACAAACAAGAAAATTGAGAGAAAATGGATAAATTCCTGGAAACAGACAAGCTTCCAAGATTGAACTAGGAAGAAACTGAAACCTTTAAGAGACCAAAAATGAGTTAATAAGTTGAATCAGTAATTAAAAAAACTGCTACCAAAAGAATCTAGCCCTGCACCAGATTAATGGTGAGTCAAATTCTACCAGATGTAGAAAGAAGAGCTGGTACCAATTTTACTGAAGCTTCCAAAAAATTAGGAAGAGGGTTTCTTTCCTATCTCATTCATTGGAGGCAGTATAATCCTGATACCAATCCTCATACCAAAATCTGGCAAGGACACAACAACAACAACAAAAGAACTACAGGCTAATATCCCTGATAAACATAGATGAAAAATCCTCAACAAAATTCTAGCAAACCACATTCAACGGCCCATCATTCAACACAATCTAGTGGGCTTTATTCCTGGGATGCAAGGATGGTTCAACGTAGGCAAATCAATAAATTTCTGTTATCACATAAAATTAAAAGCAAAAACCATATTATCATCTCAGTAGCAGCAGAGCAATCATTTGATAAACTTCAACCTCGCTACATAACAAAACCCTGAAAAAAACTAGACATTGAAGGAACAAACCTCAATATAATAGCAGCCATTTATAAGAAACACAAAACAAACATCATACTGAATGGGCAATAGTTGGAAGCATTTCCTCTAAGAACTGTAACAACACAAGTTTGTCCACTGTTACTACTCCTATTCGACACAGTACTGAAAGTGCTAGCAAGAGTAATCAGGCAAGAGAGAAAAATAAAAGGAATCTAAATATTTAAAGGGAAGTCATATTATCTCTGTTCATTTTTGATACTATTATAGATGTAGAATACCCAAAAGATTCCTCAAAAACACTCCCAGATCTGATAAATTAGTTCAATAAAGTTTCAGGATACAAAATCAATGTGCAAATATCAGTATCATTTCTATACCTCAATAACATTCCAGCTGAGATCCAAATCAAGAATGCAATTTCATTTGCTGTATCTGAAAAATAAAAGGACCTAGGAGTACCTCTAAACAAGAAGGTGAAATATCTCTACAAGGAAAACTACAAAACACTGTTGAAAGAAATTGTAGATGACAAAAAAATGGAAAAAATATTCCAACTCAGAGATTGGAAGAATTAATATCATTAAAATGGCCATACTACCCAAAGCAATGTACAGATTCAATGCTATTCTAGTCAAACTATGAACATCATCTTAACAGAATTAGAAAAATTATAATAAAATGCATATGGTGCCAAAAAAAAGCCTGACTAGTGGAAACAAGTCTAAGGAAAGAACCAAGATGGAGAAATCACATTACCCAACTTCAACCTACATTATATGGCTACAGTAGCCAAAACAGCATCGTCCTAGTACAAAAACAGACTCATAAAGAAACAGAAAAGAAAATAGAACCCAGAAGTTGAACTGCATACCTACTGCCATTCGACCTGTGGCAAAGTTTCCAAAAATTAGCTATAGGAAAAGGACTCTGTATTCCATAAATGCTTGTGGGATAACTGGCTAGCCATATGTAGATGAATAAAACTAGACTCTTACCCTTTACCATATATAAAATTAACTCAAGATGAATCAAAGACTTAAATATGAGACCTCTAACTATAAAAATCTTGGAAAAAAAACTAGAAAACACTATTTTGGTCATCAGCCTTAGGAAAGAATGTATGACTAATTCCACAAAAGCAATTGCAAGAAAAACAAAAATTGACAAGTGAGGCTTAGTTAAACTAAAGAGCTTCTGTTCTGCACAGCAAAAGAAACTATCAACAGAGAAAAAAAAATCCTACAGAGTAGGAGAATGTATTCACAAGCTATGCATCTAACAAAACACTAATATCCAGAATCTATAAGAAACTTAAACAATTCTAAAAGTAAAAGCCAAATAATTCCATTGACAAATGGTAAAAGGAAATGAATAAACACCTCTCAAAAGAAAACATACAAGTGGCCAATAAACGTCAGAAAACATGATCCAGATCCCTAATCATTAGAGAAATGAGAATGAAAACCCCATCAAAAAGTGGGCAGAGGACATGAACAGACACTTCTCAAAAGAAGACATTTATGCAGCCAGAAAACACATGAAGAAATGCTCATCATCACTGGCCATCAGAGAAATGCAAATCAAAACCACAGTGAGATACCATCTCACACCAGTTAGAATGGCCATCATTAAAAAATCAGGAAACAACAGGTGCTGGAGAGGATGTGGAGAAATAGGAACACTTTTACACTGTTGGTGGGACTGTAAACTAGTTCAACCATTGTGGAAGTCAGTGTGGCGATTCCTCAGGGATCTCGAACTAGAAATACCATTTGACCCAGCCATCCCATTACTGGGTATATACCCAAAGGACTATAAATCATGCTGCTATAAAGACACATGCACACGTATGTTTATTGCGGCACTATTCACAATAGCAAAGAGTTGGAACCAACCCAAATGTCCAACAACGATAGACTGGATTAAGAAAATGTGGCACATATACACCATGGAATACTATGCAGCCATAAAAAATGATGAGTTCGTGCCCTTTGTAGGGACATGGATGAAACTGGAAAACATCATTCTCAGTAAACTATCGCAAGGACAAAAAACCAAACACCGCATGTTCTCTCTCATAGGTGGGAATTGAACAATGAGAACTCATGGACACAGGAAGGGGAACATCACACTCCGGGGACTGTTGTGGGGTGGGGGGAGGGGGGAGGGACAGCATTAGGAGATACACCTAATGCTAAATGACGAGTTAATGGGTGCAGGAAATCAACATGGCACATGGATACATATGTAACAAACCTGCACATTGTGCACATGTACCCTAAAACCCTAAAGTATAAAAAAAAAAAAAAAAACATAATGAAGTACCACCTCACACATATTATAATGGCTATGATGAAAAAGTAAAAAATAAAAAATAAAAAATAAATTAAAAAAAGATTAATGGCAAGGCTCAAGGCTGCATAGAAAAGGGAATGTTTTTACATTGTTGATGAGAATGCAAATTAAAAAAACTAATAAAGAGAAACAGAACTGCTATTTGACCTAGCAATCCCATTATTGAGTATTTCTCCAAAGGAAAATAAATTGTTCTACCTAAAAGACACAGGTACTCATATGTTTAACAGACGACTATTCACAAGAGCAAAGGCAAGTAGTCAGCATACGTACCAATCAATGGTGGATTTTCATTCATAGGATTGAAGGAAGAAAATGTAGTATTATATGTACACCATGGAATACTATGTAGCCATAAAAAAGAACAAAACTATGTCTTTTGTAACAGCATAGATGCAGCTGGAGGCCATCACCACAGGTGAATTAACAAAGGAACAGAAAACCAAATACTACATATTCTTACTGATAAGTGGAAGCTAACATCGAATATACACAGACACAAAGATATGGACAATAAACACTGGGGACCCCGAAGTAGGGAGGGAGAGGGACAAGAGCTGAAAAACTATCCATTTGCACTACCTGGATGACAGAATCAATTTACCCCAAACATCAGCACCATGCAATATACCTGTGTAACAAATATGCATATGTACTTTCTGAATCTAAAATAACAGTTGAAAATATTTAAAAAGTCAAATTGAACACCCAAAGGGCGCAAATAGCCACAGTAATTCTAAGCAAAAAGAATGAAGCCAGAGGCATCACATTGCCTAACTTCAAACTAAACTACAACCCTATGGTAACCAAAAAAGCATGGTACTGGTACAAAAATAGACACGTAGATCAGTGAAACAAAATAGAGAATCCAGAAATAAGGCCACACATCCACACCCAATTGATTTTTGATAAAGTTGACAAAAATTAACAGTGAGTAAAGGACACCATAGTCAATAAATGGTGCTTGGAAAACTGGGTATGCAGATACATAAGAATGAAACCCAATGCCCACTTCTCACAATAAACAAAAATTAATTCAAGATGATTTAAATAATTAAATATAAGACCTCCTAGTGTAAAAAATACTAAAAGAATGCCTAGGAAAAACCTCTTCTGGACATTGGCCTCGGCAAAAAATTTATGTCAAAGATCTCAAAAACAAATGCAACAAAAATTGACTTAATTAAACTAAAGACTTTCTACACCATGAAAGAAAATATCAACAGAGTAAAAAGACAACCTACAGAATGGGAGAAAATTATCCCAGAATATGCATCTGAAAAAAGACTAATATCCAGGCTCCATAAGAAACTTAAGTAAATTAACAAGCAGCAAACATCCTCATGAAAAGTGGACAAAATACATGAGCAGACACTTTTCAAAGGAAGACATACAGGCAGTCAAGAAATATATGAAAACATTCTCCACACCACTATTCATCAGAGAAATGTAAATCAAAATCAGAATCAGATATCATCTCATAACAGTCAGAAGGGCTATTATTAAACAGTCAAAAATAACAGATGTTGGTGAGGATGCAGAGAAAGGGGAATGCTTATACACTGTTGGTGGAAATGTAAATGACTTCAGCCCCTGTGCAAAATAAAAAAAAATGTATGGTACTGGCCTATAAATAGGCATCATATATCAATGGAACAGAATCAGGTCTTCAGAAATAAACTCATGCCCATAAAGATCACTTAGTCTTCCAGAAGGGGGCAAAGAATACACAGCGAGGAAATGATAGTCTCAATTTGGATATTTCTCGAATAACTAATAATAGAACTGCCATTCAACTCAGCATGTCCACTACTGGGTATCTACACACACTAGAAAAATTGTTCCATTAAAAAGTCATCTGTACTTGTATGTCTATCACAGCACTACTTACAATAGCAAAGCCACGGAATCAACCCAGATGCCCATCAATGGTGGATTGGATAAAGAAAAATTTTTGAACATATACACCACAGAATATGATGTATCCATCAAAATGAATAAACTCATGTTCTTTGCAGCAATATGAATGCAGCTGGATGCCTTTATCCTTTGTGTATTGATGCAGAAACAGAAAATCAAATACTACATTTTCTTATAAGTGTGAGCTAAAACTGGATGTAAATTTATAAAAATGGAAAAAATAAACACTGGGAGAAAGGAAGGAAGGAGGCGGAAAGGCAAAGATTGACAAACTGCCTATTGGGTACTATGTTTACTATCTGGATGATGGATTCAATAGAAGCTTAAAGACCAGCATTACACAGTATATTTGTGCAATAAACTTGCCCATGTATTCCCTGATTCTATTTTTTTTTAAAAAACTTACATATAGTTGTAATAAAAAGGTGGAATATCTGTACTTTGAAAACTACAAAACATTGGTAAAATAAATTGAAAACAGAAATAAATAAATGGAAAAACACAGTGTTCATGAATTACAAGAATTGATAGTTAAAATGCCCTTACTGTCCAAAGTGATCAGTAGATTCCATGCAATTCCTATCAAAATTCTTATGATATAGAAAAAGCAATCTGAAAAAAAGTATGAAGCCACAAAAATCTCTGAATAGCCAAAGCAGTATTAAGAAAGATTCCAGCGTTGTTAATGAGAACAAAGCTGCAAATCTCAAAATTGCTTTGCACAGGGGCTATTCTTGAGAAAGAACAAAAGCGAAAGCTTCACGCTTCCAGATTAAAAACTCTATTACATAGCTATAGTCATAAAAAGTATGGTACTGGCCTATAAATAGGCTTACGTACCAATGGAACAGACTCAGGTCTTCAGAAATAAACGCATACAGATAAAGGTCATCTAATCTTCCAGGAAGGGGGCAAAGAACACACTGTGAGGAAATGATTATCTCCTCAATATATTGGTATTGGGGAAAACAGTGTCCACATGCATGAACGTGGGGAAAACAATATTCACAGCGAAATCGGACCCTTTTCTTACATAACACACAACAATCAACTCAAAGTGGATTAGACTTAAATGTAGTATCTGAAAATGTAAAACTTCTGGAAGAGAATAAATACAGTCACTGATATTGGCTTTTAACATGGTTTCTTAACTTTTATTTTATGTTCGGGGATACAAGGACAGGTTTGTTACATAGGTAAACTTGTGTCATGGAGGTTTGTTGTACAGATTATTTCATCACCTGGGTATTAAACCTAGTAACCATTAGTCATTTTTCCTGATCCTCTCCCTCCTCCCACCCTACACCCTCTGAAAGGCCCCAGCGTGTGTTATTCTCCTCTGTGTATCAATGTGTTCTCATTATTTAGCTCCCACTTATAAGTGAGAATGTGAAGTATTTCATTTTCTGTTCCTGCATTCATTTGCTAAGAATAATGGTCTCTAGCTCCATTCATGTCCCTGCAAGGGACATACTCTCATTCATTTTTTTATGGCTGCATAGTATTCCATGGTGTGTATGTACCATATTTTATTTATCAAGTCTATCATTGATGGATATTTAGGTTGATTCTATATATTTTTTTCTATTGTGACTAGTGCTGCAATGAAGATGTGTATGCATTTGTCTTTATAATAGAACGATTTATATTCCTTTGGGTATATACCCAGTAATAGGATTGCTGGGCCAAATGGTATTTCTGTCTTTATGTCTTTGATACAATCAACAATCATATGACAAAAAAAGCTTAACATCACTGATTATTAGAGAAATGCAAATCAAAACTACAATGAGATAAAATCTCACACCACTCAGAGTGACTATTATTAAAAATTAGGAAAATAACAGATGCTGGTGAGGTTGTGGAGAAAAAGGAACACTTATAAACTGTTGATGGGACTGTAAATTAGTCAATCATTGAGAAAGACAGTGTGGTGATTCCAGAAATGACTTATTTCGATGTGACACCAAATTCACAGATAAGAAAAGCAAAAGTAAGCAAATGGGACTACATCAAACTAAAAACCTTCTGCACAGCGAAAGAAAAGGCAACCTACATAATGGGTGAAAATATTTACAAGCCATATATTTAATAACAGGTTAATATCCAAAATATATTAGAAACTCATAATAGTCAATAGCAAAATAAAATTCCAATTACATATGAGCAGAGGCCAGACATGGTGGCTCATGTCTGTAATCCCAGCACTCTGGTGGGCAGATCACTTCAGGCCAGAAGTTCGAGACGAGCCGGGCCAACATGGCAAAACCCTGCCTTTACTAAAAATACAAAAAATTAGCCAGGCATGGTGGCACACGCTTGTAATCCCAGCTACCGAGGAGGCCGAGGCATGAGAATGGCTTGAACCCAGGAGGCAGAAGTTGCAGTGAGCCAAGGTTGCACCACTGCCATCAAGCCTGGGCGACACAGTCGTACCCTTTCCCCAACCTCCCCTCAAAAATGAGCAGAGGACCTCAACAGACAATTTTTCAGAGAAAACATACAAATGGCCAACATGTCAGAGAACTGCAAATCAAACCATCAGGTAAATGCAAATCAAAACCTCAGTGAGAAACCACCTCACATGTGTTAGGTTGGCTACTATAAAAATGAGAAGAGATAACAAGTATTAGCGAGAATTTGAAGAAAACCCTTGTACACTGTTGGTGGGAATGCAAACTTGATCAGGCATTATGATAAACAGAATGAGGCTTCCTTAAAAAATTAAAAATATAACTCCTACATGATCCAGCAATCCCAGTTCTGGGTATTTATCTGAAGAATATAAAAGTCGTATGTCAAAGAGATATATGCATTTTCATGTTCATTGAAGCATTACTAACAATAACCAAGGTATGAAAAGCACTTAAGCATCTATGGATGGATGAATGTATAAAATAATTGCAGTGTATACATATACAATGGAATAGAATTTGGAGGATATTATACTTGGAGGATATTGTTTCCTTTTTTTTTTGGAAGTGGAGTCTCACTCTGTGCCCAGGCTAGAGGGCAATGGCACAATCTCGGCTCACTGCAACCTCTGCCTCCCAGGTTCAAGCGATTGTCCTGCCTCAGCAGCCTGAGTAGCTGGGATTACAGGCACGTGCCACCACGCCCAGCTAATTTTTGTATTTTTAGTAGAAACGGGGTTTCACCATGTTGGTCAGGTTGGTCATGAACTCCTGACTCAAGTGATCCACCCACCTTGGCCTCCCAAAGTGCTGGGAATACAGGCGTGAACTACTGTGCCCGGCCGAGCATATTATTTCACTCATTATATGTAAGTGAAATAAATGAGAGCCAGAAAGAAAAAACATTGCATAATCTCATTTATATGTGAAATTTAAAATAATCAAACTTCCATAAATAGAGAGTGGAATGGTGTTTTCCAGGGGATCTTGGGTGGGGAAAATTAGGAGATGTTGGTTAAAGGATACAAACTTTTATTTATAAGATGAATAATTTCTAGAGATCTGATGAACATCATAGTAACTATAGTTAATAATAATGTAATATAGACTCAAAATTAACTAAAAGGAATAGATACTAACTGTCCTTATCTTACTCCCCTACACACATATATACACGAAAAGGTAAATATGCCAGATGATGTATATGTTAATTAGATTGATTTGGGTAATCATTACACAGAGAATAATTGCATAAAAACATCATGTAGTACCTTATATACATTTTTATTTGCCAGTCATACCTCAATAAACCTAGAAAGAGTTACAAAATGTTTAGAAGAATGATAAACTCAGAGTAAAAGAGCTGTTGAGGTGTAAAAATAAAAATTTATTAAAAATGCACTTCTAGATACTTTATACAAAAATTTAAAAATTAATCATATACAACGTGAAAAAACATATATGTAACAAACATGAGAACACCAAATTCAGTTTCTTTTACTATACTTTCACAGAACACTTCTGTGACCTCAAATGTGTCAGGAGTTCCCTCATAACACCAAGCAATTTTGTAGATGAAAGCAGACACCAGTTGGGTGTCCTCTAATTTAACTCAGTTCTGACACTATCTACCTAGAGATGGTGCTTTTGATTGATCTTGTGCTTCTGACTGATTCGTGAATTTCTTCTTGGGTTTAATTAATTTTCTACAGTGGTTCACAGAATCAGGGGATCATTTTATTTAAATTTTCCCATTTACTATGAAAGTATTACAAAGGATACAGATGAACAGCCAAATGTAAGAGATACATAGGGCAAAGTATGGGAGAAGGAGCACAGAGCTTCCATGTCATCTTTGGTTGTATCAACCTCCAGGAACCTTCACATATTTAGCTATCCAGAAGCTTCTAGGACTCAGTTCTAGAAGCTTCTAGGACTCAGTTCTTTTTTTTTTTTTTTTTTTACTTTTTAATTTTTCTGTATACCTAGTAGTTGTATATATTTATGGGGTACATGAGATATTCTGACACAGGCATGCAGTGTAAAATAAGCCCATAATAAACAATGGGGTGTCCAATTCCTAAAAAATTTATCAATTGAGGTGAAAACAGTCCAATTCCACTCTTTAAGTCATTTTAAAATGCACAATTAAGTTATTGACTATAGTTACCTTATTGTGATATCAAATTATTTTTGTACCTATGAACCGTCCCCATCTCCCCTCCCACAGAACCCCACTACCCTTCCAAGACTCTTCTTGGAACCATTCTTCTACTTTCTATATTCACGAGTTCAGTTGTTCTGAATTTTAGATCCCATGAATTTTAGATTCCATGAATAAGTGAGAACACGTAATGTTGATTTTTCTATGTCTGGCTTATTTCACTTAACATAATAATTTCCAGTTCCATCATGTCATTGCAAATGACTGTATCTCATTCCTTTTTATAGCTATTGTAAACAGTGCTGCAGCAAACATAGTAATGCAGATATCTCTTCGATGTACTGATTTTCTTATTTTGGCTATATACCCAGAAGTGGAAATGCTGGATCATATGGTAGCTCAATTTTTAGTTTTTTGAGGAACCTCCAAACTGTTCTCTGTAGTGGTTGTACTAATTTAAATTCCTAACAACAGTGTACAAGGGTTTCTTTTATACCATATCCTTGCCAGCATTTGTTATTGCCTGTCTTTTGGATGTAAGCCATGTTAACCGGGATGAGATCATATCACATTGTAGTTTTGATTTGCATTTATTGATGACCAATGATGTTGAGCAACTTTTCATGTCTGTTCACTCTGTTGATCATTTCTTTTGCTGTGCAAAAGCTTTTTAGTTTAAGTAAATTTCGTTTGTCTATTTTTGTTGTCACGTTTGCTTTTGATGTGTTAGTCATGAGTTATTTGCCTAGGCCAATGTTTGGAAGAGTTTCTCTTAGATTTTATTCTAGTATTTTCATAGTTTCATGTCTTACATTTAAGTCTTTAATTCACCTTGAGTTAATTTTTGCATATAGTGTGAGATGCGGTCTAGTTTTATTCTTTTCCATATGGAATCTAATTTTCTCAAGACCATTTATTAATATGATGCCCTTTCCCTAGTGTATATTTTTGTTAACTTTTTCAAAAACCAGTCAACTGGAGGTATATGGCTTCATTTCCAGGTTATTTATTCTGTTTCATTGATCTATGTGTCTATTTCAATACCAGTACCATGTTCTGTTGGTTAATACAACATTGTAGTATAAAAATTAATTTATTTTAATTGCAACATCATAATTATGTATATTTATGTGGTACTATGTGATTTTTTTTGAGACAGGTTCTTGCTCTGTCACCAGGCTGGAGTACAGTGGTGCAATCATGGCTCACTGCAGCCTTGACCACCTGGGCTTAAGTGATCTTCCTACCTCAACCTTCGGAGTAGCTGGGACCACAGGCATGTGCCACTATGCTAATCTAATGTTTTAATTTTTTGTAGACAGGGGGCGTGTTAGTCGGGGTTCTTCAGAGGTATAGAACTAGTAGGATATATTTATATATGGGAGTTTATTAGGGAGAATTGGCTCACATGATTACAAGGTGAAGTCCCACGATATGCCATCTGCAAGGTGGGAAAGAGAGGAGTTGGTAGTGGCTCAGTCCAAATATGAAAGCCTCAAACCTGGGAAGCTGACAGTGAAGCCTTCAGTCTGTAGCCAAAGGCTGGAGAGTACCTGGCAAGCCATTGGTGCAAGTTCCAGAGTCCAAAGGCCAAAGAACCTGGAGTCTGATGCCCGAGGACAGGAGGACGTGAAGAAAACATTCCGCGTGAGAGAAATAAGGGAGCCAGAAGATTCAGCAACCAAGGTTATCCCAACTTCTTCTGCCTGCTTTGTTCTAGCTGTGCTTACAGCCGATTGGATGATGCCCATCCACATTGAGGGTGGGTCTTCCTATCCCGGTCTGATGACTCAAATATCAATCTTCTCTGGCAACACCCTCCCAGACACACCTGGAAATAATACTTTAATAGCTATCTGGGTATCCTTCAATCCGATCAAGTTGCCACCTAATATTAATCATCACAGGGTTGTCTTCTTATGTTGCCCAGGCTGGTCTTGAACTCCCGAGCTCAAGTGATCCTCCCACCTCAGCCTGCCAAAGTGCTGGGATTACAGGCATTAGCCACTGTGCCTGGCCCCATGTGATGTTTTGTTCTGTTTATACATTGTAGAAAAGTTAATCCACCTAATTAACAAATCCATTACCTCACCAATTTGTTTTTGTAGTGAGAAAGTTAAAATATGTGATTTTACTGATCTAAAAACATATAATATTCCAATCTTAACTCTAGTCATCATGCAATGCAATCAAACACTGAACTTCATTCTGTAGTGTAACTGATACCTTGTACTCTTTGATCAACATCTCCTCTTTTTTTGTCATTTTTTTGGTGCAATCTTGGCTCACTGCAACCTCCACCTTATGGGTTCAAGTGATTCTCATGCCTCAGCCTCTTGAGTAGCTGGGACTACAGGCCACCACACCCAGCTAATTTTTGTATTTTTAGTAGAAACCATGTTGGCCAGGCAGGTCTTGAACTACTGACCTCAAGTGACCCACCTGCCTTGGCTACCCAAAGTGCTGTGATTACAGTCCTGAGCTACCATGCCCAGCCAACATCTTCTCTTTTTCTACCCCTTCCCTTCCCTACCCCTAGGATCCAGTCAACACCTTTTGATTCTATGATTTCATAAGTTTTATTCTTTCTTTCTTTCTTTTTCTTTCTTTCTTTCTTTCTTTCTGTCTGTCTTTCTCTTTCTTTCTTCTTTCCTTTCTTTCTTTCCCTTTCTTTCTTTCTTTCTTCTTTCCTTTCTTTCTTTCCCTTTCTTTCTTTCTTTCTTCTTTCTTTCTTTCTTTCTTTCGCCTTTCTTTCTTTCTTTCTTTCTTCCTTCCTTCCTTCCTTTCTTTCCTTCCTTTTCTTTTTTAGATGGGGTTTCACTCTTTTTGCCCAGGCTGGAGTGCAATGGCATGATCTCAGCTCATTGCAACCTCCACCTCCTGGATTCAAATGATTCTCCTGACTCAGCCCCTTAAGTAGCTGGGATTACAGGTGCCCACCACCAGACCCAGCTAATTTTTGTATTTTTAGTAGAGATGGGGGTTTCACCATGTTGACCAGGCTGGTCTTGAACTCCTGACCTTAGGTGATCCACCTGTGCTGGCCTTCCACAGTGCTGGGATTAAAGGAGTGAGCCACTGCACCCAGCATAAGTTTTATTGTTTTACATTTCACATGTAAACGAGAATATGCAGTATTTGTCTTTCTGTCTTAGGCATATTTTACATAGCATAATGTCCTCAACTTCCATCGATGTTGTCATTAATGGCAGAATTTTCTTTATTTAAAAAGGTTATGTAGTGTTTTCTTATATATGTGTGCCACATTTTCTTTATCCATTTATCAGTTGATGAACACTTAGATTATTTCCACATTTTGCTATTATGAATAATGCTGAAATGAACATGGGAGTGCAGATATCTCTTCTACATACCAATTTCAATGCCTTTGGATATACCCTCAGCCCTCCATATTTCAGTATAATTGTTACAAGACACCCCAAGGATATAAAAAGCTCTGTACGCTCAATTCCCCTGTTCACCCTGTTGATCCTGAGGATATAAAAAGTCTGCCCTTTAGTTCTAAGAAGCTGGCATTGCAGAAATATTTCACTTTTCATCCACAGTTGAATGAATGCACTGGTGTGAAACCCAGAGATACAGAGGGCTGACTGTATTCCCAGAAGTTGGATTGATGGCTCATGTGGTAATTCTACTTTTAGGTTTTTGAATACCTTCCATACTATTTTTCAAAATGGCCACATAAATATACATTTCAGAAACAATGTACAAGAGTTCCCTTTCTCCACATCCTTGCCAAAACTTGTTATCAATTGTCCTTTTGATAATGGCTGTTTTCTCAGGTGTGAGGTGATATCTCATTGTGGTTTGGATTTACTTTTACCTAGTGATATGGTGATATGATTTGGCTCTGTGTTCCCACCCAAATCACAGCTTGAATTATAACAATCCCCACGTGTAGTGGGAGGGGCCCAATGGGAGGTAATTAAATCATGGGGGTGGGTTTTTTCTGTGCTGGTCTCATTATAGTAAATAAGTCTCAGGAGACCTGATGGCTGTATAAAGAGGAGTTTCCCTGCACATGCCCTCTTGCCTGGTGCCATGCAAGATCTTGTGCCTTTGCTCTTCTGCTACCTTCAGCCATGATTGTGAGGCCTGCACAGTCATGTGGAACTTTGAGGCCATTAAATCTCTTTCCTTTATAAATTACCCAGTCTCAGGTATGTCTTTATTAGCAGCATGAGATTGAACTAATACAGTAAATTGGTACCAGGAGTCAGGTGCAGATGTAAAGATATCAAAAAAGGTGGAAGAGACTTTGGAACTGGGTAATAGGCAGAGGTTGGAACAATTTGGATGGCTCAGAAGACCGGAAAATGTGGGGAACTTCAAACTTCCTAGAGACTTTTTGAATAGTTTTGACCAAAATGCTGATAGTGATACTGACAATGAAGTCCAGGTTGAGGTGGTCTCAGCTGGAGATGAGGAACTTGTTGGGAACTAGAGCAAAGGTAACTCTTGTTATGCTTTAGCAAAGAGACTGGTGGCATTTTGCCCCTGCCCTATAAATTTGTAGAAGTTTGAACTTGGGAGAGATGATTTAGGGAATCTGATGGAAGAAATTTCTAAGCAGCAAAGTGTTCAAGATGTGACTTGTGTGCTGTTAAAAGCATTTAGTTTTATGTATTCACAAAGATATGGTTTGGAATTGGAACTTATGTTTAAAAGGGAAGCAGAGTGAAAAGTTTGGAAAATTTGCAGCCTGATGATAAGATAGAAAAGAAAAACCTGTTTTCTGAGGAGAAATTCAAGCCAGCTGCAGAAATTTGCATAAGAAGCAAGCAACCAAATGTTAATCACCAAGAAAATGAGGAGAATGTCTCCAGGACATGTAAGAAGTCTTCATGGCAGCCCCTCCCATCACAGGCCTGGAGGCCTAGGAGGAAAAAATGGTTGTGTGGGCTGGGCCCAGGGACCCCTGCTCTGTGCAGCCTAAGGACTTGGTGCCCTGCATCCCAGCTGCTCCAGCCATGACTAAAAGGGGCCAAGCTACAGCTTGTGCTGTGGCTTCAGAGGGTTCAAGCCCCAAGTCCTGGCAGCTTCCACATGATATTGAGCTTGCGGATGCACAGAAGTCAGAAATTGAGGTTTGGCAGCTTCCACCTAGATTTCAAAGTATGTATGGAAATGCCTGGATATCCAGGCAGAAATTTGCTTCAGGGTTGGGGCCCTCATGGAGAACCTCTGCTAAGGAAGTGAAGAAGGGAATTGTGAAGTTGCAGCCCCTACACAGAGTCCCATCTGGGTCACTGCCTAGAGGAGCTGTGAGAAGAGGGCCACTGCACTCCAGAGCCCAGAATGTAGATCCATCAACAGCTTGCACCATGTGCTTTTAGAACTGCAGACATTCAATGCCAGACCACAAAAGCAGCCAGGAGGGAGGCTGTACCTGCAAAACCACAAAGATGGAGCTGCCCAAGACCATGGGAACTGATCTATTTCATCAGTGTGACCCGGATGCAAGACATGGAGTCAAAAGAGATCATTTTGAAGCTTTAAGATTTGACTTCCCTGCTGGATTTTGGACTTGCATGGGCCCTGTAGTCCCTTGTTTTGACCAATTTCTTGTATTTGGAATGGCTGTATTTACTCAATGCCTGTACCCCTATTACATCTAGTAACTAGATAACCCCATTGTATCTGGTAACTAACTTGCTTTTGATTTTGCAGTTTCACAGGCAAAAGGAACTTGCCTTGTCTCAGATGAGACTTTTGAATGTGGACTTTTGAGTTAATGCTGAAAAAAGTTAAGACTTTGGGGGACTGTTGGGAAGGCATGACTGTGTTTTGAAATGTGATAACATGAGATTTGGGAGGGGCCGGGGATGCAATAATATGGTTCAGCTCTATGTCCCCACTCAAATTTCACCTTGAATCATAATAATCCCCATGTGTCATGGAAGGGACCCAGTAGGAGGTAATTGAATCATGGGGCAGGTTTTCCTCATGCTGTTCTCGTGACAGTGAATAAGTCTCAGGAGATCTGATTGTTTTAGAAATCATAGTACCCCTGCATATGCCCTCTTGCCTGCCACCATGCAAGATATGCCTTTGCTCTTCCTTTGCCTTCTGCCATGATTGTGAGGCCTTCCCAGCCATGTAAAACTGTGAGCCCATTAAACCTCTTTCTTTATAAATTAACCAGTCTTGGGTATGTCTTTATTGGCAGGATGGGAATGAACTAATACACCTAGGTTTACAATTATCTACAGGTTTACCAAAAGATGACAAAATAAACTGTATTGCCTTACATTATAAGACTTGCCATTTCAATATGGTCGACTACTTTATATTTTATATAACACCTGTCTCATGATCTTGTTGATACATCTCAAAATTACCTCAATTAATTAAGTTGAAATGATCAAGAAACAAAACATCACCTGTAATCCCTGCACTTTGGGAGGCTGAAGTGGGCAAATCACTTGAGTTCAGAAGTTCCAGACCAGCCTGGAAAACATGTGGAAACCCCATCTCTACTAAAAATACAAAAATTAGCCAGGTGTATCAGCTACGTGAAAGACTGAGGCAGCAGAATTGCTTGAACCCAGGATGGGGAGGCTGCAGTGAGCTGAGATTGCACCACCGCACTCCAGTGAGACTTCATCTGAAAAGAAAGGAAACAAAACATCTATTTATGTTAGTTTTCTATTGCTGAGTAACAACTTATTACAAATTTATCAATATAAAATGAAACATATCTATCATCTCACAGTTTCACTGGGCCAAAAATCAGGCACAGTTTATCTACATCTCCATTATAGCGTCCCACACAACTACAATCAGGTGTCAGCCAGGGCTATTGGTCTCATCTGAAGCATGGGATCCTCAAACAACTTCATTCATATTGTTGGCAGAATTCACTTTTTATTACAGTAAGAACATTTAACACGAGGACTATCTTTTAGACAAATTTTTAAGCATGAAATACGTTATTGTTAACTGTAGGCCTGATGTTGTACAACATATCTCTAAAGTGTAATTATCTTACATAACTGAAACTTTATACACATTGAATAGGAACTCCCCATTTTTTCCCTTCTCCCAGCTCCTGGCAATCACTACTCTACTTTGCTTCTATTTAACTATTTCATATACTTCTTTGAATTAGTCCATTCTCACACTGCTATAAAAATACTTGAGACTGGGTAATTTATGAAGAAAAGAAGTTCAATTGGCTAATGATCTCACAGTCTGTACAGGAAGCCTGGTAGCATCTGCTTGGCTTTTAGGGAGGCCACAGGAAACCTTACCATTGTGTTAGAAAGCAAAAGGGTGAGCAGCAATTCACGTGGCCAGAGCAGGAAGAAGAGGGAGAGAAGTGGCACACATCTTTAAACAACCAGATCTCATGATAACCGACTTACTATACAATAGCAGAGTGGGATGGTGCTAAACTATTCATGAGAACTCCACCCCAATGATCCAATCATCTCCCACCAGGCCCCACCTCCAAAACTGGGGATTGCAATTCGACATGACATTTTGGCAGGGACACATATCCAAACCATAGTATTCTGCCCCTGCTCCCTCCCAAATATCATGTCCTTCTCACATTAAAAAATATAATCATGCCTTCTCAACAGACTTCCAAAGTCTTAACTCATTCCAGCATTAACTCACAAATCCACAGTCCAAAGTCTCATGAGGTAAGGCTAACTTCCTTCTACCTACTAGCCTGTAAAACAATAAAACAAGTTAGTTACCTCCAAGATACAGTGGTGATATAGGCATTGGGTAAGTACTCACATTTCAAAAGGGAGACATCACCAAAAGAAAGGGACTACAGGGCCCATGCAAGTCTAAAACTCAGCAGAAAAATAGTTAAATTTTAAAGTTCTCAAATAATCTCTTTTGATTCCATATCTCATATCCAGGGCACACTGAGGCAAAGGTTGGTCTCCCAAGGCCTTCAGCAGCTTTGCCCCTGTGGCTTTGCAGGGTGAATCCCTTGTGGTTGCTCTTATGTGCTGATGTTGAATGCTTGCAGCTTTTCCAGGAACAGTGTGCAAGCTGTTGGTGGACCGATCATTCTGGGGTCTGGAGGACAGTGGCTGTCTTCTTGCAGCTTCACTAGGCAGTGCCTCAGTTGGACCTTGTGTGGGGGCTCCAACATCACACTTCCCTGCCACACTACCCTAATAGAGATAGCCTGTGGAGTCCACAAGAAAACTTAAAATCATGACTGAAGGCAAAGAATGAGCAGCGATTTACATGGCTGAAGCAGGAGGAAGAGAGGGAGGAGGCAGGTGTCACACACTTTTAAACAACCAGATCTTGTGGGAACTCACTATACAGTAACAAGGGGTGATGCTGCTAAACCATAATGAGAACTTTACCCCCACGATTCAGTTTCCTTCCACCACGCACTTCCAACATTGCGGATTACAACTCAACATGAGATTTGGGCTGGGACACATATGTAAATTATATCACTCACATAAGTGATATCATGTATTATTTGTATTTCTGTGACTGGCTTATATCACTTAGCATAATGTACTCAAGTTTCATTCCTATTGTTGCATATGGCAAAATTTCCTTGTTTTATAAGGCTGCATAATATTCCATTGTATGTATATACCACATTTTCTTTATCCATTTATATGTAAGTGAATATTTGGGTTGTTTCTACATTTTGGCTATTGTGAATGATGCTTCAATAATCATGGGAGTGCAGACATGTCTTCAATATCCTGGGTTTAAATTTTTTCAAGTGAACATCCAGAAGTACTATTGCTGGATAATATAGTAATGCTAACTTTAATTTTTTGAGGAATCAACATAGAGTTTTCCATTATGACTGTACTAATTTACATTCCTACCAACAGTGTATAAGGTTTCAAGTTTCTCTACAACCTTGCCAACAATTGTTATCTTTTTATTTTTTACCATAACTATCCTAAAAGGTATGAGGTGTTATCTCATTATAGTTTTGGCTTCTATTTATCTGATGATTAGTTATATTGGGCATCTAAAAATATATGTGTTGGTCACTTGTATGTCTTCTTTTGACACATTTTTATTCAAAGCCTTTACCCATTTTTAATTGAGTTATTTTTGTTTTTATTGTGATTGAGCTGTATGAGCACCTTATATATTTTGAATATTAACACCCTTATCAGAAATATGATTTGCATATCTCTGATTTTCTCACATTATGTCAATTGCCTTTTTGCTCTGTTGATTCTTTCATTAGTAATATAGAAGCTTTTTAGGTACATGTACTTCTATTTATCTATTTTTGCTTTTGTTGCCTGTGCTTTTGATGATATATCCAAGAATTTCAAAGATTAATGTTTTAAACTTTTCCCTGTTTTTTTTTAGATGTTTTACAGTTTCAGATCTTATATTTAGGTCTTTCATTCATTTGGGGTTAATTTCTGTGTATGGGGTTTGCCCAATACCATTTGTTGAAGAGTCAATTCTTTATACATTGTGTAATTACAGCACTCTTCTCAAAGATTGACCTATAAATGTGTATTTATTTCTGTAATCACTATTTTGTTCTGTTGGTCTATATATCTCTCTATATTATGGTACCATACTGTTTTAATTTCTACATTGACAGTTTGTGTTGGTGCATGCACATTAGACACAACAGCCACCATAGCCAGTGTTCACAAACTGACCTTATACTAGAGAAGACCTTGATCAATCATCTTGGCCAAAGATTCTGGAAGGTATCTCAAAACTTTGATATTTCAGAATGCCATTCTTTCTCAATGGTCTCTAGGTGTTTAGATATACCAGGTACTATAAGCATTCTGAGATAGGTGAAACAGAAGCTAGTGCCTCAAGAAGGTCCAAGAAATATCAGAACATTGGATACATGGTCCTATCTTTTCCTCTCTTTTCAGTGAGAATCTGATAGCTGGGTATTCTTACCTGACAAATATGAGCTGAGACGGAGGCTGAGACCATGTCACAAGATAGCTTTCTAGTTCAAGTTATCATCTGCTCTCAGTGAATTTGAGGTGACTAGAGTATGTTGGGGTCCATCACTTCTCTGAGACAGGAAAGACAGAAGCTAGCACTTTGGAAAACTTCCAAAGTTTTGTCAGAAAAGACAAAATATTGCACATACAGTCTAATCCCTGTTTTCCCTGCCAAGAGGAAAGCTGGGAACTGGGGTTTTCTACTGATCATATGATGCTGTGCTGGGGGTAAGGGTTATGGCAAGGGGTTGTCCTGATTACTGCTACAAGATTTGCTATGACTGGTTTCTTACTTGGCTAGGATACAGCAGCCTCTCAATTAGTTTCTAGATTTCTCACAAAAATACATTGTTCTATGTGTTGTCGTTGAATTGGTGTGCTCCTGGAAGGAAAAGAGGCTTATTACATCATCTCGCTAAAGAATTCACTTTTTTGTTGTTGTAAGACAGCTCCAGGCACATAGAGATCATCACCTTTTATAGGCAGATGACAACATGGCTACTTGTTTCTTTGAGTTTAGCAGGGAGCATCTCTACATCTTCAAGTATCTACATTCTGGAAAGGCATTAACCATTTTCTAAAGGGTTTTCCGAATTAGGTCAGGCCCACCAGTATAATTCTTCTACTTAACTCAAAATTAACTCATTACAGATCTTGTTTGTATATGCAGAGTCCAACTTTGACAAACGACATATCACAGTCATAAGCATATCAAGCCATTACTTTTACTATATTCTATTGTTTAGAAGAGAGTCAAAGATTCCAACTACACTCAAGAAAAACACAAGGGTGATACTCATAAAATGCCACATTATTTTGTGTCAACTACACTGTCATTTGACAAGGACTCCTTCATATTTTGGCCATTATTTTCTTCACAAAGTTGTCTCTTCCTATGTAAAAGCAAACAAAATACTAAATACCTTCACCACTAAGACTTATAAGAACCCTACATAATTTACCAACATTTGACAAGTCTTACAAATTATAGACATAACAGCTTTATGTCTAGAGGTCCTATTTTTAAGCATATTAGCCAAATAACAGAATTTTTAAACCTGAAGTATTTCTTGGAGTTTGATAGCATTCAGAACCATGCTGCATTTCCAGAATATGTTTATATACCTCCTGATTGATATTTTGCCATCATAAACACCAGTGTAACAAAACAAAGGTAATTAGAAATATCAGGAATGCTGGTGGAAGGAGGGGCAACAGTAGGGGATTACACCAGAACCCTACCTTATCAAGGGGTATCCCTGGGGAAATACCAGTTTTTCAGGTACAACAGCAAGAACCAATGTGGGTCTCAATAGCACACTGGATATACCAAGAAGGTCAAAATAACACTGCAAAAGTTCTTAAAATTAAACTGGCATTGGGTCCATAGCCCACAAAAGTAGCCAAAGACTGACATGCTTAACTGGAAAAGAGTAACAGCCTAACAAAATACAAATATTTACATAAATATAAACATAACTCACAATTTAACATAATAGACAAATGTCTAGAATACAATTTAAAATACATGGTCCTGCTAGAATCAATAAAATCCCAAAGCATTCATTATAAAAACACTTCAACTCTTAGTAATATTCTTGAAATAAATAAATTTTAAAATATCATCACAGAAATAGAAGTTACAGAAAAGAAAAAATGGAAATTAAATAGCTAAAATTATAATTACAGAAATAAAAACTTATTGGATTGACTCAATAATACAGCAAAGAAAAATAAGGACGGAATCTGTAAAGTTGAAGAAAGAATGATAGAATTCACCCAATCTGAGCAACAAAGGTAAAAATAGACTAAAACCAAAATAAAGTTTAAAAAAAGTTTCAGGGGCCTGCAGGACAATAACAAAAGATCCAGCATTTGTGTAATTAGAGTCTCCAACTTCAGGAGAGGGAAGGGGTGGCTAACAACAGTATTTCAAGACAAAAGTGACTGAAAACATCTCAGAATTTAAATAGCAACAATACTGTAGACCCACAAAGCTGAGAAAACTCCAAACAATATAATTGCTTAGGAATCCATGCCAAGACACATAATAAACTTTCAATAACTGAAGATAAGAAAAAAAATCTTGAAAGCATGCAGACAAAATAATATACACCCTATAGAGAAACACTGAATAGAATGACAAGGAATTTCTTATCTAAAATTATTGAAGCTTGAATAAAGCAGCACAATATTTGTCAAATGTTGAAAGAAAAGAACTGTCTATTGATACTTCTATATCCAGCAAAAATAACTTTTAAGAATGAAGGATAAAGACTTTATTAAATAAAGAAAAATTAAAATAAATTGTTGCTAGTAGTTCTTCTCTTTTGACTGTTTATAAGAAGTTCTTTAAGCAAAAAGTGAATAATAAAAGAAGAAATCTTGGAGGATTAGGAATAGAAACAGAACAACAGTAAGGGCAGAAATGTGGGCACATGTAACAGACTATTCTTATCTTCATGATTTTTATGGATTAGATATGATTAAAACCAGAATTATACAGCCTTCTGATACTCAAGACAACAATAGTTAAAGTGTGAAAGGTAAAGTAAATTTAAGTGAGGTTTTTACACTAAACTTGAAGATGTAAAATACTGATAATAGTACACTGTGACAAGTGACATACGTATATTACAATGTTCAATACAATCACTATAGTTAGAAATGTAATACTCTTCCAAAAATAATAAAGAAATTAAGATAGAATACTAAAAATTTTTCAAGTAACCCGAGAGAAAAAATAAGAAACAGAGGAACAAGAATCAGGAGAAAAAAACAAAACACAACTAATAAATGACACACTTAAGAATAACCCAATAATTACTTTAAACCTAACTGGTCAAAATACGCTAATAAAAACTACGAATTTGTGGAGCTTTTCCCTTATGTTTTCTTCGAGTAGTTTTAATATGTACGTGTTATATTCAAATCTTTAAGTCATTTGAGTTGACTTTTGTATATTGTGTAAGATAAGGGTCTAATTTTATTCTTTTGCATGTGGATATTCAATTTTTCCAACACCATTTACCAATGAGACTTTTTTTCTCATTGTGTGTTCTTAATACCTTTGTCAAAAATAGTTAACCATAAACGCATGGGATTATTTTTAAGATTTTAATTCTGGTGCATTTGTCAGTGTGTGTGTGTGTGTGTGTGTGTGTGTGTGTGTGTTTGAGACACTCACACTTTATTGCCCAGGTTGAAATGCAGTGGTGCCCTAGCTCACTGAAGCCTCGACCTCCCATGTTCAAGCAATCCTCCTGACTCAGCCTCCTGAATAGCTGATACTACACGTGAATTCCACCATTCCTGGCTAACAGTTTTTTGGTATTTTTTTGTAGAGAGGAAGTTTTGCTACATTGCCTAGGCTTGAACTCCTGGGCTCAAGCAATCCTCCAGCCTTGGCCATTCAATGTCTTTGGTACTATGTTTTTTGTTTTGTTTTGTTTTTTAAACAATTACTTCACAATATACTTTGAAATCAGGGAGAGTGATGTATCCAGCTTTGTTCTTTTGTTCAAGATTGTTTTTGTATACTGTATCTTTTGTAGTTGCATACAAATTTACACATTGTTTTTTCTATTTCTGTGAAAAAAAATACATTGAAGTATTGATATTGAAAGGAGTTAGTTAGCTTACCTTAGGTAGATATCAAGGGAAGTTTCCCAGAGAGTCCCTGGCCCATGTGCCAGTGTCTCATTCCCACATAACGTAAAAAGCAGCCTGGAAAAAACATTCAAGTTGCAGGCACCGATAAGGGAACTAGCACAGGGTTCTGCACCTGGAGACATGCCCACAGATGCACAGATAGATAAACCTCCAGCCCATTTGGATAAAACCTTGCACAAACCTCCAGCTCACTCAGATAAGGGAACAAGGCCTGGCATAGAAATGCCTTTGTCCTTTGTATAGTCAGTGGGCTCCCAGGAAAAGTTTCTTTTTTTTTTTTAACATATTACAATCCATTCAAGTTTATTTTATTCTAAGAACACAAAAATACGAATTTCATTTGCAATTTAAAAAAACGGAAATCGATACATATGATTGATGTATATACACATTTAATGTATTTTTAAATATACATTTTAAAAAATAGAAATTTTTCTAGGACAAATACTTAAAATATCACTGAAAATAGTGTTATTAGCTAATACCTTCCTAATAACTGTGGTATTACATAAGAAACCAAAATACAAATTTCAGATAAACTTAGAAACTAAAAATTTTCAAAATACTATTCTGTTCTCGATATGTTCATATTTAGTCATATCATTTCTTGTTTTCATTATTCTTCAATATTGCTCTACTAAAATATAACATACAATTCTATCTTTTAATTTCTGTTCTTTTTTTTTTGCATGTCTATGTATTCTTTTTTTTATTATACTTTAGGTTTTAGGGTACATTTGCACAATGTGCAGGTTTGTTACATATGTATTCATGTGCCATGTTGATTTCCTGCACCCATTAACTCGTCATTTAGCATTAGGTATATCTCCTAATGCTGTCCCTCCCCCCTCCCCCCACTCCACAACAGTCCCCGGAATGTGATGTTCCCCTTCCTGTGTCCATGGGTTCTCATTGTTCAATTCCCACCTATGAGTGAGAACATGCGGTGTTTGGTTTCACAGACAAACAGAGAGCCAAATCATGAGTGAACTCCCATTCACAATTGCTGCAAAGAGAATAAAATACCTAGGAATCCAACTTACAAGGGATGTGAAGGACCTCTTCAAGGAGAACTACAAACCACTGCTCAATGAAATAAAAAAGGATACAAACAAATGGAAGAACATTCCATGCTCATGGGTTGGAAGAATCAATATCGTGAAAATGGCCATACTGCCCAAGGTAATTTATAGATTCAGTGCCATCCCCATCAAGCCACCAATGCCTTTCTTCACGGAATTGGAAAAAACTACTTTAAAGTTCATATGGAACCAAAAAAGAGCCCGCATTGCCAAGTCAATCCTAAGCCAAAAGAACAAAGCTGGAGGCATCATGCTACCTGACTTCAAACTATGCTACAAGGCTACAGTAACCAAAACAGCAGGGTACTGGTACCACAACAGAGACATAGATCAATGGAACAGAACAAAGCCCTCAAAATAATGCCACATATCTACAATCATCTGATCTTTGACAAACCTGACAAAAACAAGCAACGGGGAAAGGATTCCCTATTTAATAAATGGTGCTGGGAAAACTGGCTAGCCATATGTAGAAAGCTGAAACTGGATCCCTTCCTTACACCTTACATAAAAATCAATTCAAGATGGATTAAAGACTTACATGTTAGACCTAAAACCATAAAAACCCTAAAAACCCTAGAAGAAAACCTAGGCAATACCGTTCAGGACATAGGCGTGGGCAAGGACTTCATGTCTAAAACACCAAAAGCAACGGCAACAAAAGCCAAAATTGACAAATGGGATCTAATTAAACTAAAGAGCTTCTGCAGAGCAAAAGAAACTACCATCAGAGTGAACAGGCAACCTACAGAATGAGAGAAAATTTTTGCAACCTACTCATCTGACAAAGGGCTAATATCCAGAATCTACAATGAACTCAAACAAATTTACAAGAAAAAAACAAACAACCCCATCAAAAAGTGGGTGAAGGACATGAACAGACACTTCCCAAAGAAGACATTTATGCAGCCAAAAAACACATGAAAAAATGCTCATCATCACTGGCCATCAGAGAAATGCAAATCAAAACCACAATGAGATACCATCTCACACCAGTTAGAATGGCCATCATTAAAAAGTCAGGAAACAACAGGTGCTGGAGAGGATGTGGAGAAATAGGAACACTTTTACACTGCTGGTGGGACTGTAAACTAGTTCAACCATTGTGGAAGTCAGTGTGGCGATTCCTCAGGGATCTAGAACTAGAAATACCATTTGACCCAGCCATGCCATTACTGGGTATATACCCAAAGGACTATAAATCATGCTGCTATAAAGACACATGCACACGTATGTTTATTGCGGCACTATTCACAATAGCAAAGAGTTGGAACCAACCCAAATGTCCAACAACGATAGACTGGATTAAGAAAATGTGGCACATATACACCATGGAATACTATGCAGCCATAAAAAATGATGAGTTCGTGTCCTTTGTAGGGACATGGATGAAACTGGAAAACATCATTCTCAGTAAACTATCGCAAGGACAAAAATCCAAACACCGCATGTTCTCACTCATAGGTGGGAATTGAACAATGAGAACTCATGGACACAGGAAGGGGAGCATCACATTCCGGGGACTGTTGTGGGGTGGGGGGAGGGGGGAGGGACAGCATTAGGAGATATACCTAATGCTAAATGACGAGTTAATGGGTGCAGGAAATCAACATGGCACATGGATACATATGTAACAAACCTGCACATTGTGCACATGTACCCTAAAACCTAAAGTATAATTACAAAAAATAAAAAATAAATAAAAAAAATTAAAAAAAACAAATAAAGAGCCTACACAAAGCCTCAGCCCTCTGAAAACATCCAGAAATGAAGCCAACTGAGTATAATCAAGTTACATCACAGTTAAAAGAACATCAGCCCACACAGATGAGAAACAACCAGGGCAAGAATTCTGGCAACTAAAAGCCAGTGTGCATCCTTACCTCCAAACAACTGCACTAGATCCACAGCAATGCTTCTCAACCAGAATGAAATGGCAGATATTACAGACATAGAAGTCAGAACCTGGATGACAACAAAGATAATTGATATCCAGGAGTAAGTTGCAACCCATTCCAAAGAAATATAAAGAATCCAATAAAATGATTCAAGAGATGAAAAATGAAATGGTTATTTTAGGAAATAACCAGATTTGAGCTCATGAAACTGAAAAACACACTACAGTAATTTCATAACACAATTTATAGCACTAGCAACAGAATAGACCAACTAAGGAAATAATCTCAGAGTTAAAATACCACTTTTTTGCATTAATTCAGTCAGAAAAAAACAGAGAAAATATAATTTGAAAAAAATGAACAAAATGTCTGAGAAATATTGGATTATGTAGAGACCAAATCTGTCACTCGTAGAGGTCTGAGAGAGAAGGCAGAGCAGAGAGAGAGAGAGCATGAAAGCAACTTGGAACAAATATTTGAGCATATTGTTCATAAAAATTTTTACAACCTCACTAGACAGGACGGCACTCAAATTCAGAAAATTTAGAGAAACCCTGGGAGATACTAAACAAGAAAACCACCCAAAATACACAAAGACCCACAGTCATCAGATTCTCCAATGTCAATCTGAAAGAGAAAACATTAAAGGCAGCTAGAGAGAAGGGGCGGGTCACCTACAAAGGGAGCCCCATCAGGATAACAGCAGACCTCAATCTCACAAGCCAGAAAAGATTGAGGGCCTATATTCAGCATCCCTAAAGCAAAGAAATTCCAACCAAGAATTTCATATCCAGTGAAACTAAGCTTTATAAACCAAGAAGAAATAAAGTTTTTTCACACAAGCAAGTGCTGAGGGAATTTAATATTGACAGATCTATCTTACAACAGTTCCTTAAGGGTGTGCTAAGTATGAAGAAAAAAAGACCATTACTGTCCACCCCTAAAAACACACTCAAGTACATAGACGATTGACACTATAAAGCAAATACACAAACAAGACCACGTAACGATCAGCTAACAACATGAGGACAGCATCAAATCTGCAAATATTAATATTAACCTTGAATAAAAACAGGCTAACCACCTCTCTGAAAAGGCACAGAGTGGAACATTGAGTAAAGAAGCAAGACCCACCTGTACATGGTCTTTAAGATACCCATCTCACATGAAAGAACAACCATAGACCCAAAGTAAAGGAATGAGAAAAGATTTATCAAGCAAACATAAAACATAAAAGTGCATAGGTTGCTATTCTAATTTGAGAGAAAACAAGCATTAAACCACAAGAATCAAAAAGGATAAAGAAATGCATTACCTAATGCAACAAGGAGACGTAAATATTCTAACTATATATGCACCCAGCATAGGAGCACCCAGATTCATAAAACAAGTTTTTTGAGACCTATGAAGAGACTTAGTCATGCAATAACAGTGAGAGACTCTAACACCCCACTGACAGTATTAGACAGATGATTGATACAGAAAACTAACAAAATGATGTGAGACTTAAGGTTGACACTTAACCAAATGGACCTAATAGACATCTACAGAAATCTCCAGCTCAAAGCAACAGAATATACATTATTCTCATTTGCACATAGCACAGACTCTAAAATCAAACTCACACTCAGCCATCAAGCAGTTTTTTTTAACTTTTACTTCAAGTTCAGGGTTACAAGTGTAGGTTTGTTACATAGGTAAACTTGTGTCATGGGGGTTTGTAGTATAGATTACTTTATAACCCAGGTATTAAGCCTAGTACCCATTAGTATTTTTTTAATTCTCTTTCTCCTCCAAACCTCCTCCCTCCAAAAGGCAGCAGAGTGTGTTGTTCCCCTCTATGTCCATGTGTTCTCATTATTTAGCTCCCACTTACAAGTGAGAACATGCAGTATTTGGTGTTCTGTTCCTGTGTTAGCTTACTAAGAATAATAGCCACCAGCTCCATCTATGTCCCTGCAAAGGACATGATATCATTCTTTTCACAAAGCAATTTTCTACAAATTAAAAAAAATGAAATCATACAAACCACACTCTCAGACCAAAATCATACAAACCACACTCTCAGCTCAATAAAAAAAGAAATAAATACCAAGATCTCTCAAAATCATACAGTTAAATGGAAATCAAACTGTTCCTAAATGACTTTTGGGTAAACAATAAAATTAAGGCAGAAATCTAAAAATTCTGTAAAACAGATGATAAAAAACATAAAACATTCCAGAATATATGGGACACACTTAAAACACTGTTAAAAATAAAGTTTAAAGTACTAAATGCCCACATACGAAATTTACAAATACCTCAAATTAACAATCTAATATCACACCTAAAGGAGTTGGAAAAACAAGAGCAATCTAACCTCAAAGCAAGCAGGATAAATGAAAAAACTAAAATCAGAGCTAAACTGAACAAAATTGAGATGTGGTACAAAAGATCAACAAAACCAAAAATTGTGGTTTTATTGAAAAAAAAAGATTGCTAGAATTCTAGCAACACAAATGAAGAGAAAAAAAGAGAATATCCAAATAAACACAATCAGAAATGAAATAGGGGACATTACTACTGACCCCACAGAAATACAAAATACACTCAGAGACTATTATGAACACCTTTATGCTAATTAGTAAACCTAGAAGAAATGTATAAATTTCTGTGAACACAAAACCTCCCAATAATGAAGCAGGAAGATATTGAAACCATGAACACACCACTAATTAGTTTTGAAATTGAATCTGCAATAAAAAATCTTACCAACCAGAAAAGGCAATGGACCAGACAGATTCACAGCCAAACTCTACCAGACAAATAAAGACCTGGCACCAATCCTGTTGAAACTATTCCAAAAAATTGAGAAGGAGGGAATCTTCCCTGACTCATTCTATGAGGCCAGCATCATTCTGATACCAAAAAACTGGCAGAGTCATAATGAAAGAAAAATTCAGGTCAATATCCTTGATAAAAATGTATGCAAAAGTCCTCAAGAAAATACAAGCAAACTGAATCCAACAACACATCAAAAAGCTAATGCACCATGATCAAGTAGGCCTTATCTCTGGAGTGTAAGGTTGTTTGGACATACCCAAATCAATAAATGTGATTCATCACAGAAACACAACTTAAAAAAAAAGCAACATGATAATCTCAATAGATTAGGTTAGAAAAGGCTTTCCATAAAATTCAACATCCATTCATATTAAAAATGGAAAATCCTAGGCATTGAAGGTACATACCTCAAAACAATAGGAGCCATCTATAAAAAACCCACAGCAAACATTATACTGAATGGATGAAAGCTGTAAGCATTCCCTTGGAGAAGTGAAACAAGACAAAAGTCCCCACTCTCACCATTCCTCTTAAACATAGTACTGATGGCCTTAGCCAGAGCAATCAGGCAAGAGAAAGAAAGCAAAAGCATCCAAGTAGAAAGAGAAAAAGTTGAACTGTCTCTCATAGCATATAATTCTATATCTAGAAAACTCCATAGTCTTTTCCCAAAGACTCCTAGATCTGATAAACAACTTCAGCAAAGTTTCAATATACAAAATGCATGTAAAAAGTCAGGCCGGTCATGGTGGCTCATGCCTGTAATCCCAGCACTTTGGGAGGCCAAGGCAGGTGGATCACCTGAAGTTTGGAGTTTGAGACCAGCCTGACCAACATGGAGAAACCCTGTCTCTACTAAAAATACAAAATTAGCCGGGCATGGTGGTGCATGCCTGTAATCCCAGCTACTCAAGAGGTTGAGGCAGGAGAATCACTTGAACCTAGGAGGAGGAGGTTGCGGTGAGCCGAGATCGCCCCATTGCACTCCAGCCTGGTCAACAAGAGGGAAACTCCATCTCAAAACAAAACAAAGTCAGTAGTGTTTCTATACACCAATAATGTCCAAGCTCAGACCCAAATCAAGAATGCAATCCCATTCACAATAGACACAAAAAGAATAAAATGCCTAGAAATACAGTTAAATTGAGGTGTGAAAGATCTCTTAAAAATGACAAAGCAACACTGCTGAAAGAAATCAGAAATGACACACACAATTGAAAAATATTTCAAGCTCATTGATAGGAAAAATCAATGTTGTAAAAGTGATCATACAGCCAAAAGCAATTTACAGATTCAATGCTTCTCCTATCAAACTACCAATAACGTTATTCACAGAATTAGAAAAAAAATTCTAAAATTTATTTGAAACCCAAAAAGAGCCCAAATAGCCAAAGCAATCCTAAGCAAATAGAACAAAGCTGGAGGTATCATACTACCCAGCTTCAAACTATACTGCAAGAATACGGTAACTAAAACAACTTACTACTGATAAAAAAACAGGGGTGGGGGGAGGGGGGAGGGATAGCATTAGGAGATATACCTAATGCTAAATGACGAGTTAATGGGTGCAGCACACCAACATGGCACATGGATACATATGTAACAAACCTGCACATTGCGCACATGTACCCTAAAACTTAAAGTATAATAATAATAATAAAAACAGACACATAGAATTATGGAACAGGTTAGAGAACTCAGAAATTAAGCCACACACCTGTAACCGTCTGATCTTTAACAAAGTTGACAATAACAAGCAATGGGAAAATGAATCCCTATTCAATAAATGGTGATGGAATAACTGGCTAGCCATATACAAAAGATTGAAACTGGACCCTTACATTTCATCATATACAAAATCAACTCAAGATGGATTAAAGACTTAAATGTAAAACCTAAAACTATAAAAACCCTAGAGGAAAACCTAAGAAAGACCACTCTGGATATCAGCCCTGGCAAAGACCTCATGACAAAGACTACAAAAGCAATTGCAACAAAAATCAAAATTGAGAAGACATAATTAAAGAGCTTCTGCAAAGCAAAAGAAATTATAAACAGGGTAAAAAGACAACCTACAGAATTTGAGAATATATTTGCAAGTTATATATCTGAAAAACATCTAATATCCAGATATCCAGAACCTATAAGTAACTTAAGCAAATCAACAGGCCAAAAAAAAAAAAAAGAAAGAAAAAAGAAAAATTACTAATGCGTCAAGGACATGAACAGACATTTCCCAAAGAAGACATTCACGTAGCCAACACGCCTATAAAATAATATGCAACATCACTAATCACAAAACCACAAAAATATATCGCCTCACACCAGTCAGTATAGCTATTATTAAGATGTCAAAAAATAACAAATGATAGTAAGGTTACAGATAAAAAGGAATATTTATACACTGCTGGGGGGAATGTAAATTACTTCAGCCACTGTGAAAAATAGATTTCTCAGAGAACTTAAAACTGAACTACCATTAGACCCAGCAATTCCACTGCTAGCTACATACCCAAAGAAATATAAATCATTCTACTAAAGACACATACACATATATGTTCATCACAGCACTATTCGTAACAGCAAAGACATGGAATCAACCTAGATGCTTATCAACCGTGGACTGAATAAAGAAAATGTGGTACATATACACAATGGAATACTACAGATTCATAAAAAAGAATGAAATTGTGTCATTTGCAGCAACAGTGGAGCTGGAAGCCATTCATCTAAGTAAATTAACACAAAAACAGAAAACCAAATACTGCATGTTCTCACTTATAAGTGGGAGCTAAACACTGAATTTACATGGACTCAAAGGGAACAATAGACACTGGGGCCTACTTGATGGTTGATGGTGGAAAAAGGGTGAGGATTGAGAAACTACCTATGAGGTACTATGCTGATCACCTGGGTGACAATATTTTCTGTACACCAAAACCCCATGACATGCAAATTACCCATGTAACAAACCTGCTTATGGACCAGTTAAATCTAAAACATTAGTTGCAATGAAATAAAAAAATAAACAAAACCTCTGAGATGTATGAGATTACATAAAGAGACCAAATCTATGACTCATCAGCATTTCTGAGGGAGGAAAGAAAATCACCAACTTGGAAAATGTTTGAGGACATAGTTCATGAATATTTTTCTAATCTTCATAGAGTTTGACATGCAAATCCAACTAATAGGGAGAACCCTGGCTAGACACTATGTAGGATGACCATCCACAAAGCACATAATCATCAGCTTCATGAAAGAGAATGCAAAGAAACAAACAAAAGTCTTAAAGGCAGCTAGAGAAAGGGCCAGGTCACATAAAAAGGGAGTGCCACCAGGCTAGGAGCAAACCTTTCAGCAGAAGCCTTACAAGCCAGAAGAGATTAAAAATCAATTTTCAGTGTCCTTAAGGAAAATAAATTCCAACTAAGAGTTTCATATCCTGCCAAACTAATTTTCATAAGTAAGGGAGAAATAAAGCTCTTTTCACACAAGCAAATGCTGGGGGAATATGTTTCAACTAGACCAGCCTTACAAGAGGTTCTTAAGAGAGTGCTAAACAGGGAACAAAAATAATGACACCTGCTACCACAAAAGCACGCTTGAGCACATAGCTCACAGGCACTATAAAGTAACTATGCAATCAAGTCTACATAACAATCAGCTAACAACATGATGACAGGATTAAAATCACACATATCAATACTAACCTTAAATGTAAATGGGCTGAATGCTCTGCTTGAAAAACATAGAGTGGCAGGCTGGAAAAAAAGAAAAGACCCAACCATCTGTTATTTTCAAGAGACCCATCTCACTTTTAATGACACCCACAGGCTAAAAGTAAAAAGATGGAAAAAGATCTACCATGCAAATAGAAAAAGAAAGAGCAGAAGTTGTTATTATATAAGATAAAGTAGGCTTTAAACCAATAAAAATTAATACAGATAAAGCAGAGCATTACATAATAATAAAAGGTACAATCTAACAAGAAGCCCTAACTACCCTGAATATATAAACATCCAACATTGGAGCATCCAGATTTACAAAACAACTTCTCGGCCTACAAAAGGAATTAAAGAACCACATTAATAGTGGGAGACTTCAACACCCCACTGATAGCATTAAACAGATCATTGAGGCAAAAGAAATTCTAGATTTAAACTCAACACTCGACCAATTGGACCGAATAGACATCTACAGAACGCTCTATCAAACAACCAAAAAATATACATTCCTCTCAACTGCATATGGAACTTATTCTAAAATTGACCACATGCTCAGTCATAAAGTTTTTTTAAACTCAATAAGTTCCAAAAAAGTGATATCATACCACGCATATCCTCAGACCACAATGCAATTAAAATAGAGATCAATGTCAAGAAGATATACCAAAACTACAGACATACATGGAAATTAAACAACTTGTTCCAGAGTAACTCCTTGGTGAACTTCAAATTAAGGTAGAAATAAAAAAAAAATATGTGACAATAATGAACACGTGATCATAAGTTACCTAAATCTTGAGGATACAGCGAAAGCAGGGTTAATTTGAAAGTTTATAGCTATAAATACCTTCATCAAGAAGTTAGAAAGATCTCAAATTAACAAGCTACCCTTGCACCTAAAGAAACAGAAATAAAAGAACAAGTCAACCTCAAAGCTAGCAGAGGAAAAGAAATAACTATAATTACAGAACTGAATGCTATTGAGATGAAAAAAATCCCTACGAAAGACCAATGAAACCAAGAGTGGGTTCTTTAAAACATGAATAAGATTGATGATATATGTCTAGCTAGATTAGCAAAGAAAAAAGAGAGAAGACTCAAAAAGTACAATCAGAAATGACAAAAATGACAGGACAACTAATCCCACAGATATACAAAAGATCCTTCTGGAAAACTATTAACAAACTCGTGCATAGTAATTAGAAAATCCGTGAGAAAGGGATAAATACCTGAAACACAGTCTCTCCAGACTGAATCAGAAGATACTGAAACACTGAATAGACAAATATTGAGCTCTGAAGTTGAATCAGTAATAATAAAAACCTACCAACGCAAAGAAGCCCTGGAACAGATGGATTCACAGCAAAATTCTAACAGGCATACAAAGAAAAACTGGTCCAAATCCTACCGAAACTATTCCAAGAAATGGATGAGGAGGAACTCCTCCCAAACTCCTATGAAGCCAGCATCAGCTTAATATCAAAATCTGGCAGAGACGCAATAAATAAAGAAAACTTCAGACCAATATCTCTGGTGTACATACGCAAAAATACACAACATAATACTAGTGAATTGAATCCAAAACCACATTAAAAAGCTAATTTCCCATGATCTAGTAGGTTTTATTCCTGAGATCCAAGGTTGGTTCAGTATATGCAAGTCAAAATGTGATTCACCACATAATCAAAATTAAAATAAAAAAAAAAGATCATCTCAATAGATGCAGAAAAAGCTTTTGATAAAATCCAACATGCCTTCATAATTAAAAATTTCAACAGACTAGGAAACAAAGGAACATAACTCAAAATAATAAGAGCCATCTATGGCAATCCTATAGCCAACATCACACTGACTGGGCAAAAGCTGGAAACATTCCCCTGGAAAACTGAAACAAGGGAAGGATTTTCACTCTCACCCCTCCCATTCAACATCGTAACTGGAAGTCCTAAACAGGGCAATCAAGCTAGAAAAGTAAATAATAGGCATCCAAATTAGAAAGAAAGTCAAACTCTCTGTCTTCACTGAGGATACAATTCTATACTTAGAAAACCTAAAGACTCTGCCAAAAGGCTACTAGAACTGATAAATGATTTTAGCAAGACATCGAGATACATATCAATGTCATATAAATCAGTAGCATTTCTGTAAACCAATAATGTCCAGGCTGAGAGTCAAATTAACAAAACAGTCACATTTACAATAGCCATAGACCAAATGAAATACATAAAAGTACAGCTAGCCAAGGAGGTAAATAATTTCTACAAGGAGAACTACAAAACACTACTGAACAAAATCAGAGATGACACAAATAAATGAAAAAACATTCCACTGCTCATGCATTGGAAGAATCAATATCATTAAAATGGCAAAGTAATCTACAGATTATATTCAATTCCTATCAAACTACCAATGACAATTTTCACAGAATTAGAAAAACCTATTTGAAAATCCATATGGAACCAAAAGAAGAGCCCAAATAATAAGCAAAAAGAAGAAACCCAGAGGCATCACATAACCTGACTTGAAACTATGCTATAAGGTGATACTGATACGAAAGCAGACACAGAGATCAATGGAACAAAAAAAAATCTCAGGAATGAAGCTGCACATCTACAACCATCTGATCTTCAACAAGACCAACAAAAACAAGCAATGGGGAAAAAACTCCCTCATCAATAGATGTTGCTGGGATAACTGGCTAGCCATATGTGGAAGAATGAAACTAGATGCCTGCCTTTCATCATGTACAAAATCAAACTCAAATTGAACTAAAAATTTAAATGTAAGACATCAAACCATAAAAATCCTAGAAGAAAACCTAGAAAATACCTTTCTCAATATAGGCTTAGGCAAAGAATTTATGGCCAAGTTCCCAAAACCAATTTCGATAAAAATAAAAAATGAAGCAAGACCTAATTAAATAAAAGAGCTTCTGCACAGCAAAAGAAACAATTAACAGAGTAAACAGACAGGATACAGAACGGGAGAAAATATTCACAAACTATTACACACCTAACAAAAGTCTAATATGTAGGATCTACAATAAACTTCAAGAATTCAACAAAGATCAAATCACCCCATTAAACAATGAGCAGAGGACATGAACCCTTTTCAAAAGAAGACACATATGTGGCCAAGAAATATATGAAAAATGCTTATTATCACTAACCCTTAGAGAAATGCAAATCAAAACCAGTGAAATACTACCTCACACCAGTCGGAATGGCTATTAATAAAAAGTCAAAAAACAACAGTTGCTGGTGAGGCTGCAGAGAAAAGGGAATGCTTGTACACTGCCTGTGGGAATGTAAATTAGTTTAGCCACTGTGGAAAGTAGTTTGATATTTCTCAAAGATCTTAAAACAGAGCCACCATTAAACCCACTAAACCTAAACCATGGGTGATAGGGTTTGGATTGTGTCCCCGCCCAAATCTCATGTCGAATTGTGAAACCAAATGTTGGAGGAGGAGCCTCGTGGGAGGTGATTGAATCATGGGGATGGATTTCCCCCTTGCTGTTCTAGTGACAGTGAGTTCTCACAAGACCTGGTTGTTTAAAAGTTTGTGACACCTTCCCATTCACTCTTTTCCTCCTTCTCCAGCCATGTAAGATGTGCCTGCTTCCCCTTCACCTTCTGCCATAACTGTAATTTTCTTGAGGCCTCCCCAGCCATGCTTCCTGTACAACCTGTGGAAGTGTAATACAATTAAACCTCTTTCCTATAAATTACCCAGACTCAGATAGTTCTTTATAGCAATGTGAGAATGAAGTAATTAATACACTGGGTAAATACCCAAAGGAATATAGATCATTATACCAACAAGATATATGCACTCATATGTTCATTGCAGTGCTATTCACAATAGCAAAGACATGGTATCAGCCTAGGTGCCCATCAACGGTGGACTGGATAAATAAAGTATAGTACATATACCTTGTGGAATAGTACACAGTCCCAAAAATGAATGAGATCATGTCCTTTGAAGCAGCATGGATGGAGCTGGAGGACATTAGCCTAAGCGAATTAACACAGGAACAGAAAAACAAATACTGCATGCTTTTTTTTTTACTATAAATGGGAGCTAAACATTGAGAAAGTATACACATAAACATGGTGGGGGGAAAATGCTACAGACTGCTAGAGGAGGGAGGAAGGGAGGGAAGCATAGGTTTAAAAACTACCTATTGGAGCACACGCGGCTACCGAGCTGCAGGAGGCAGCGGGCGCGAGACTGGGAATGTGCAGGGCTCCCACCTCGCTCTACAAGCCCGGGCCGCGGCCCCCGCCGCCTCCCGGCGCTCCGTGCCCGCCCCCCGAGGCCGGCGGCTGCTCCCACCTGGGGCCGTTGCTGCTAGTGCAGTGAGCGCCGCCCAGCCATTTTCCCCGCCGCTCCGTCAGCCGCGCCGGGCCGCGCGCGCACCGGAAGGCGCATTGGCGTCTTGCGGGCTCCGGGCCGGGTGGGCCGAGTCCTGGCCTCCACAAGCCGCATGGCGCGCATGAGCAGCCTCCGTTGATGCCGCCGCGCCGCCCTCCGAGGCTGCGTCCCCGGAAGCCCGGCTCCCCGTGCGCTCCGGCCCGGCCCGGCGCCCCGGACCTGAGTGCGTCCCCTGGAGGCGCCCGGGCTGGCCCAGGCGGCGGTGGCAGAGGAGACCCCGGACTGGGCGCCCGCGCTCTGCCCCAGCCCCGAGGCGCGGTCGCCGGAGCTGCCTGCCAACCGCCTTCAGGACTTCGACACGCTGGTCACCGTGGGTTTATAAACCTAAACGTTTGCTGGTGGACCTAGGACTCCGCATATCCAGACAGGATCCTCCGCTGATTGGGATGCACGATGACGTCAGAACACGTGGATAATGTGGAAAGCAGCTAGAAGCCATTTGTGTCAAGGTAACATCTGGGGAAACAAAAGGTCAGGAACGGCCAATGTCCCTACTGGCCACAGTCCAGCCCCAATCTGCAAGACAGAGCCAGCCGCCGCGGAGGAATTCCTGCCTGGTGGGACTCCACGTCACCAGCCCCCAGCTGCTCAGGGTACGGCCCCTCGTGAGAACCGAGCCACAGTCATGTTTCCTACATCAGCCTCCTGCTCAGGGGTTTGTAGAGAGACCACTGCCAGCCCTCTAGGTGGTCCCTGCAAAGAGAGTCCCAGCCCCCAAGGCTCCAAATGGACAGGGCACCACGTTGACCCCTTTGTCGGCCTCCAGTTCGCCGACTGTGACATGTTTCATCCAGTTCGGGACGTTTATTTATTTCCAACTTGCATACAAAACATACTGAGAAACTAAAACCATCGTTAAAAGCGAAGACACGTTGAGACGGGTATCTCGACCTGCCAAGTATAAAGCTAAAGATAAGTTCATAAAAAGGGATGATTTGGCCGACGGTCATCTGCCAGATTCTGATGATTATTCAGAACTCAGTGTGGAAGAAGATCAGAGGGAGAGGCAGGCGCTCTTTGACTTATCAAGCTGCTCCCTGAGGCCCAAAAGCTTTAAGTGTCAGATTTGTAAAAAGTCATATATAGGGAAGTGGGGACTGGCCCAGCATTTTAAACTTAATCCAGGCCATGGCCAGCTGGACCCTGAGATGGTGCTGTCTGAGAATGCCAATGGGAACACCCTCCGGAGGTGCACAGAGGAAAGGACGCTCAGCCTGACCTCCCCAGGGCTGTCCGTGCCAGCAGCTCCGCGTGAGGGAGGGGCCTGCTCCTGCTTGGCAAGAGAGTCAGCATGCGGTGGCCTGCAGGTAATGTTTGCATCTGGGTGTCGTTTTCGGCCATTCTAACACTGTTATAAAGAAATACCTGAGACTGGGTATTTTATAAAGAAAAGAGGTTTAGTTGGCTCACAGTTCCACAGGCTGTACAGGAAGCATGGTGCTGGCATCTGCTCGGCTTCTGGGAATGCTTCAGAATCAGTCACAGTGAAGGCAGAGTGGGAGCAGGCACGTCACATGGCCACAGCAGGGACAAGGGGCCAGGGGAGGTGCCACACATTTTTTTTCTTTTTTGTTTTGAGACAGAGTCTTGCTCTGTCGCCCAGGCTGGAGTGCAGTGGCGCGATCTCGGCTCACTGCAAGCTCCGCCTCCTAGTTTCACGCCATTCTCCTGCCTCAGCCTCCCGAGCTGGGACTGCAGGCGCCCGCCACCACGCCTGGCAGTTTTTTGTATTTTTAGTAGATACGGGGTTTCACCGTGTTAGCCAGGATGGTCTCGATCTCCTGACCTCATGATCCACCCGCCTCGGCCTTCCAAAGTGCTGGGATTACAGGCGTGAGCCACTGCGCCGGGCCGGTGCCTCACACTTTTAAACAACCAGCTATCATGAGAACAGCACCAAGGGGATGGTGCTAAACCAATGAGAGATTGGGTGGGGACAGATTCAAACCATATCAGTCCTTATTCCTGCCTCTGCCTGCCCATCATCCTTAAGTTGACCTTTACAATGTCTGATGGGGACTCAGGCGAAGGCTCAGGCAGGACCAGAATCATTCTAGTGGAGGATCTGGGACCCCCATGTTGTCTGCACTGCTGCCGAACAGGCTGGAAGATGCGTGTCTGTGTGTCGGCATGATTTAGTGAGCAAATCTGATGGGAACGCAGCCATTTCTTTAGGTTTGGTCAGTAAAACCAATGGCAGTGCACTCTTGGCTGACGCTGTCATTACAGAGGGTGATGTTGAGAAAGGCAGTCCCTGGGGGTGCTTCTGGTATGTCAATAGCCCCTGGCTGCTTAGCGTGTCCTCTCCCTCCTGCCCCTTCTGAAACTCCCGATAAAGCAGGTGTGAGTTGCTGTAAGTTTGCATTATCACATCAAAATTTTTTTCCAAAATACTTTATTGTAGTAAAATATACATAGCATAACATTTACCATCTTAGCCATATGTAAGTGTGTGGTTCAGGGGCACTAAATACATTCACGATGTTGTACAGCCATCACCCCCACACATCTCCAGAACTCTTTTCATCTTGTGCAACTAAAACTCTGAGCTTCAAGTTGGGGTAAGTGGGGGAGAAAAAAAAAAAACAAACTAAAACTGTCCCCGTAAACAGCAACTCTCCATTCCCTTTTTCCCCAACCCTAGCAGCCACTGTTCTACTTTCTGTCTCTATGATTTTGACTACGCTACTTTCTTCACAGAAGTGGAATCACAGAATATTTGTCTTTCTGTGACTGGCTTATTTCACTTAGCACAGTATCCTCAAGGTTCATGTTGTAGAAAGTGTCTGAATGTCCTTTAAGGTGGAGTAAAATTTCAGTGTGCATACCAAAAAATAAATAAATAAATAAATAAATAAATAAATAAAAACTACCTATTGGGTGCTATGCTTACCACCTGGGTCAAATATACCCTTGTAACAATCTTACATATGTACTTTCTGAATCTAAAATAAAAGCTGAAATTAAAAAAAAATCTCAGACGTATTCCTCTGAGGTCACATTAAAATAATTTTTAAAATATTTTATTATTAGCTTAATATCCTTCTTATGGGCCTCAATAGTTTTGTTAAGGACAGAAGACACTTACCACATATCCCCATAACATATATGTCATCCATAAGAATTCAGAAAATAGTCTTGACAAGCAGAATGGCTTACTAGATTCTTTGGGCCATAGAATGTGCTGCATAAAGATCAATTTCTTGATTTTGTAATTATTTTCAATTATTTTCCTGTAAATTCCCTGTGAATTTACATGGCTACAGGTGCTATTTTTAGTTGGCTATTCATCAACCTCTTTCTACTCAATCATCCAGATCATTTTCTTCGACATATTTCTTCAAAAGTGAGAACGCTTCAAAGTGAAACTATTGGTGTGTGAGTTAGAAAACAATTTATTCCAATGGAGGAAAAGTATCTTACAATCTGAAAAACACATTAAATGCCTGGATAGAAGCATCCTATGATACAAAATATTTTATTTGTCAATTATCAGTATTATAGAGCTAAACACATAAAAAGAAAAAACATACTCACTGTAAAACTAATACTGCCTATTGTGTCTAAATTCTTAAACTTCATATAACCTCTCTACTTTTAAGTTATTTCTATTATTTTGCACCTCTGTGAGAATTTACTAAAACTCCAAATCTCAATTATGCCATTCAACCTTTTATACAATAAAGGTGATTTTTTTTCACTTCAAAATCCAAGGTTTAGACATCAACTAAAGATGAGATGTAAATTAAAAATATACAGCTTTGAACATCAGTACAAGTATTTGTGTGTCATGATTCTGTAAAGACAGTTACAGAAATCTATCTACTGAAGACAAAATGGAGCTGGGCAAAATATGAAATATTCCATCAAAACAACATACAGAAATGAAGTAAAGGAGATAAAGTTTCTATCATCCGATTTTGTTTTTTAATGATTATGATACTTATTTTGAAAGTATCTGACTGATGTTTAAACACAGATGATTAAAATTAATATTACAATAAATATAGAAAAAAATGGCCAAGCCTCAGAGAGAAAACTTACCTTTGAGGTATTCCAAAATTTTAGTCACCATTTTTAGAGCAAATTTTATCTAGGAACAGTAAACTCAACCATCTCCAGTTATGTACAGATTCCCTTGGCAATAATTTTCACTGCCCTGATTTTTTAAAGTTCTACATTTTCTCTAAGTTTATAATTTACATATTTAAATACTTCCTCTGCCTTCATAGACTAATGAGAATAATTGTCTCTATATTGTTGTACTATTCTCCCAAATTAAATAATTTTTTCTCAAGATGTTCTCAATTCTGCCAACAATGTCTCTTGGGTTTTATTTTATAAACGTTTAATTATTTTGATTATCACATTTGGTTTCCATTATTGGATTATATTTTAACTGTGAAGATTAAAGGGTTTACAAGTGTTATAAAGTCTCAACAAATGGTGAGTAGAATAAAAAATCTTATTTTGGGACTAGGTGGGATGTCTTTATATTTGGTACTTTCCTATTGTGTGTGAAAATTGTATTCAGCTCTTAATTTTTAAAATAATATAGCCCATATGTAAAATTAGACTTATTAATTTTTATAGTTCATCTTGCAATATAATATCACTCATTATTATAACCGCATTCCTGTTACACATCCAATACCCAGCAGAGTGCCAAGTATATAATAGACTGGGTAAATATTTATTGAATGAATAAATTACTGGCAGTTTCATGAGACAGCAACAAGTTGCAATATTTGGCACTTTACAATTTTTCGTCTTGATCTATGTTATCTTCATTCACCTATTCCACACTGCTAGCCTTCAGAAAAGTAATGTAACATTCTGATGTGGAGTGATTGTGTTTCACATGAGAAGGAGCTATGGAATCACCTAGTGGGAAGTGGAGAAAAGTTAAAAACAATCAAGATTATCAGAATTATTTAGAATAAGAGCATAACTGAAAGAAAACAATGGAGAAAAGTTTTGAGTTATATTTGGTTATCCAAAAACCTCAGACACTGTTATCTAATTTTATCCATGTGTACATAAATAGAGTCAGGAAAATTAAGAATGGGAAAATAAATTTAAGTTAAAAATCAAATTACAAATTCAAAGAAAAGCCCACACCAACCCTGTGCATCAATAGAAGAAGAATTTTTTCTCTCTATTCAGCCATACTTCACAGACATCCACCTGCACCTCTTCCCTTCCTCTAGAATGGTACATAGTAGAGATAATGAGAAAATGATTAGAAGGTAATTTGAGATCCAAAGAGAACAATCACATTTGTCATGAAATGAAATTCAGAGTATTGAAAAATGCTTTTTAAATAGACAGGCGATAACAATCCGGAAAAAAAAAAGTTAGTGTATCTGGGCTTTTTAATGTCAGTGCTTTTTGTAAGAACCAAAATACACTATTCTTAGGGAATTGCTAATTGCTTTGCTGAACTTCCTTGGCAACCACGAAAAGCTGCGTATTAGAAAACCATCATCTACCATACTGTGGACACTCATTGATTCTTTCTTTCACAACTTAATGTGATGTGGATAATAAGCTATTGTATGCTTATATATAATAAGAGAAGGTCCTGACTGCCTAAATTAGATTATAACCCCTTCCCTTTTTAAGGATATAAAAGAAACAACACACCCTTGATCTGCCACCCATTGCATCTCCATTAATTTCTCCAGAGACTGTAAATTATTTACAGCCCAGAATTCAAGTGAAAGTCTTGTCATTCTATACGTAAAACTTCCAAAATTTTTCTTTCAAATGTTAGACATGGAAGAGCTTCTGCAAAGCATTAGAACATCTTATTCTGTATTTTTGTTGCTGTCAGGGTCCTTTTCAATCTCAAAATAATAACCAGGAGAGAATACTTTTCAGATAATATGTGAAGGGGGAGAAATTAAAAAATCAGCTGAGAAGGTAATACCTCCTGAGTCTCCTCATACAGAGTTTGAGGAGGACAAGATAATGTGTCACAATTTGCTTTTTCCCTCTCTATTATTTCTTGAATAGTTTGAAAAGAAAAAGAACACTGAATATAACAAATCATTTGTTGTCAAATTCACCCATGAGTCTGAGATTTCTAATATAAAAGCAACAGATCTACAGCTGTTTAAGTGACCACATAGCAAGAAAGAAAGATAAAAGCAGGCCGGGCGCAGTGGCTCATGCCTGTAATCCCAGCACTTTGGGAGGCCAAGGAGGGCAGATCACAAGGTCAAGAGTTCGAGATCATCCTGGCTAACACAGTGAAACCCCGTCTCTACTAAAAATACAAAAATTAGCTGGGCATGGTGGTGGGCGCCTGTAGTCCCAGCTGCTGGGGAGGCTGAGGCAGGAGAATGGCATGAACCCAGGAGGCCGAGCTTGCAGTGAGCTGAGATCACGCCACTGCACTCCAGCCGGGGCGACAGAGCAAGACTCCATCTCAAAAAAAAAAAAAAAAAAAAAAAGATGAAAGCAATCCAAAGAAAAAACCATCTGATTGAACAAGGTAAAATATCTATCAACCTATGCACTTTGTTATGTTTTCTCAGTTTGGGAAGAAACAATATAAGTATAAACACAATCAAGAGGAAAAAAAAGGTTCTCTAGAATTGTACAAAAACCATCACAATATCAGAGAACACAAATCTATCCTATGTCTCAGACTTCTCTCAAACATAAAGGAAATGGCAAACTCTGCATCTTTGAGGAAGTGATTAATGTTACAGGGAACAGAGAAGGATTTTCAATTTATTCCCAACTCCTTCATAATAATGAAGCCAGGTTCACATAATTTCTATGTCACTATTTTAGGCAAGTCATATTTCATTAACTATATTACCCACACTTTGAAAGGTAAACATATCTAAAGCAAAGGCTACTGATAAAAATATAACTCATAAACCAGGCAAAATAATATATACATTGTCAGCACATTTACTGTTGAAATACAAATATTATAAGTAACTTAATTTGTTTCCTTTCACCCAGGTTCATAGAAATGTTAAAAAAATGACATAAAAAGGTCAGTCTCCTTTATACAAAAAGGCACTCTAATGAGGCATCCTCAGTACTGTTAGTTTTGCACTGATTTATTTAAAACTTCCTACCCAATTTGCCTTGTAACCAATGGCCTACAACAATATTTTTAGTTATATGATTGAAAACCTAACAGTTAAATATAAGCACATTTTACCTTTTTATGTTTTTGGAGTCACTATGGCGTGAGACAGCTGACCATATTTCAGGATATAGTTTTATTTTATTTGTCAAATATTTTTTATTCTAATTTTTGTAGGTACATAGTAGGTGTATGTATTTATGGGGTACATGGGATGATTTGATACAGACATACAATGCATAAAAATCACATCATGTCAAATGGGGTACCCATCCCTTCAACCATTTATCCTTTTTGTGACAAACAGTCCAATTATACCCTTTTCGTTATTTTTAAACATACAATTAAATTGTTCATGACTATAGTCACCCATTTGTGCTATCAAATATTAGATCTCTATTTTTTTCTATTTTTGGTACCAATTAAGCATCCCCGTGCTCCCCCCCTGCACAGTCCTCCACCTTCCCACCACCCTTCCCAGCCTCTGGTGGCCATCCTTCTACTCTATCTCCATGAGTTCAATTATTTTGACTTTTTAATTCCACAAACAAGTGAGAACATGTGATGTTTGCGGTCTCTGCCTGGCTTATTTCACTTAGCCCATAATGACCTCAAGTTCTATTAATGTTGTAGCAAATGACAGGATATCATTCTTTTTTTACGGCTGAACTGTACTCTATTTTGTATAAGTACCACTTTTTTTTATCCATTCATCTGTTGATGGACACATAGGTTGCTTCCAAATTTGGGCTATGGTGAGCAGTACTGTAACAAACATGGGAGTGCAGATATCTCCTTGATATACTAATTTCCCTACTTCTGAGTATATCCCCAGTAGTGTGATTGCTGTATCACATGGTAGCTCTATTTTTAGTATTTATGAGGAACCTCCAAACTGTTCTGCATAGTGACTATACTAACTTACATTCCCACCAGCAGCGCATGATGGTTCTCTTTTCTTCACATCCTCCTCAGCATTTGTTATTTCCTGACTTTCTGATACAAGCCTTTTTAACTGGTGTGAGATGATAGCTTATTGTAGTTTTGATTTGCATTTCTCTGATAATCGATAATGTTAACCTACTCATTATATGCCTGTTTGCCATTTGTATGTCTTCTTTTGAAAAATATCTATTCAAATATTTAGCCCATTTTTTATTGGATTATTAAATAGTTTCTGTAGAGTTGTTTGAGCTCCTTATATATTGTGGTAATTAACCTCTTGGTAGATGGTTAGTTTGAAGATGTTTTTTCCCATTATGTGGGTTGCATCTTCACTTTGTTGGTTATTTCCTTGGCTGTGCACAAATTCTTTAACTTGATGTAATCTTATTTGTACATTTTTGCTTTGGTTGCCTGTGCTTGTGGGGTATTACTTAAAAAATGTTTGCCCAGACTTATGTCCTGGAGATTTTCCCAGATGTTTTCTTGTGGTAATTTAGTAGCCAGGGTCTTAGATTTGAGTTTTTGATTCATTTTGATTTGATTTTTATATGCTGAGCGATAGGGGTCTAGTTTCATTCTTATGCATATGGATATCCAGTTTTCCCAGGAACATTTATTGAAGAGACTGTCTTTTCCCCAATGTATGTTCTTGGCACCTTTGTCATAAATGAATTTGCTGTAAATGTGTGAACTTGTTTCTGGGTTCTCTATTCTTTTCCACTGGTCATGTGTCTGTTTTTGTGTCAGTGCCTTCCAGCTTTGGTTACTATAGCTTTGTAGTATAATTTGAAGTCAGGTAATATGATTTCTCCAGTTTTAGCCTTTTTGTTCAGCATGGCTTTGGCTATTCTGGGTCTTTTGTGGTTCAATATAAATTGTAGAGCTTTTTTTCTATTTCTGTGAAGAATGTTATTTCTATTTTGATAGGGATTTCATTTAACCTGTAGATTGCTTTGAGTAGTATGGGCATTTTTAAAACATTGATTCTTACAATCCATGAACATGGATTTTTTTTCATTTTTTTGTTTCCTCTTCAGTTTCTTTCATCAGTGTTTTATAATTTTTATTATAGAGAACTTTCACTTCTTTTTCTTTTCTTTTCTGTTTTCTTTTTTCTTTTGAGACGGAGTCTCGCTCTGTCGCCCAGGCTGGAGTGCAGTGGCGTGATCTTGGCTCACTGCAAGCTCCGCCTCCCAGGTTCACGCCATTCTCCTGCCTCAGCCTCTCCAAGTAGCTGGGACTACAGGCGCCCGCCACCACGCCCGGCTAATTTTTTTTGTATTTTTAGTAGAGACGGGGTTTCACCGTGGTCTCGATCTCCTGACCTCGTGATCCGCCCGCCTCCGCCTCCCAAAGTGCTGGGATTACAAGCGTGAGCCACCGCGCCCGGCCTTCACTTCTTGTGTTTAGTTAATTGCTAGGTATTTAATTTTATGTGTGGCTATTGTAATTGGAATTACTGTTTTGATTTCCATTTCAGATTGTTCACTGTTGGCATATAGAAATCCTACGTTTTATGTTGATTTCGTATCCTGCAACTTTACTGAATTTATCACTTCTAGTAGTTTTTTTGGTGGAGTCTTTTGGTTATTCCAAATAAAAGATTATATCATCTGCAAACAAGGTGTATTAGTCCGTTTTCACACTGCTGATAAAGACATACCTGAGACTGAGACTGGGCAATTTACACACAAAAAAAGAGGCTTAATTGGGCTTAACAGTTCCACATGGCTAGGGAGGCCTCATAATCATGGCAGAAGGCAAGAAGGAGCAAGTCACTTCTTACATGGATGGTGGCAAGCAAGAAAAAAAAGAACTTGTACAGAGAAATTCCCATTTTTAAAACCATCAGATCTTGTGAGACCCACTCACTATCCCAAAAACAGCACGGGAAAGACCCACCCCTATGATTCAATCATCTCCCAATCTCCCACCGGATCCCTCCCACAACATGTGGGAATTATGGGAGCTACAAGGTGAGATTTGGGTGGAGACACAGAGCCAAACCTTATTATTCCACCCTTGGCACCTCCCAAATCTCATATCTTCACATTTCAAAACCAAACATGCCTTCCCAAAATCTCAACTCATTTCAGCATTAACTCAAAAGTCCGAAGTCCAAAGTCTCATCCGAGACAAGGCAAGTTACTTCTGCCTATGAGCCTATAAAATTAAAAGCAATTTAGTTATTTCCTAAATACAATGGAGGTACAGGCATTGGGTAAATACAAGCATTCCAAATGGAAGAAATTGGCCACAACAAAAGGACTACAGGCCCCATGCAAGTCTGAAATCCAGTATGGCAGTCAAATTTTAAAGCACTAAAATAATCTCCTTTGACTCCATGTCTCCCATCCTGGCCATGCTGATGCAAGAGGTAGATTCCCATAGTATTGGGCAGCTCTGTCCCCATGACTTTGCAGGGTACAGCCTCCCTCCTGGCTTCCTTCACAGGCTGGTGTTGACTGTCTTTGGCTTTTCCAGGAATACAGTGCAAGCTGTAAGTGGATCTATCTTTCTGGGGTCTGGAGGACTCAGTACCCCAGTAAGGCAGTACCCCAGTACCTCTATATGGGGTTCCCACCCCATATTTCCCTTCTGCACAGCCCTAGCCAAGGTTCTCCATAAGGACCCTGCCCTACAGCAAACTTCCATACATCTTCTGAAATCTAGGTGGAGGTTCTCAAACCTCAATTCTTGACTTCTGCGCATTCACAGGCTCAACACCACGTGGAAGCTGCCAAGGCTTGAGGCTTGCACCCTCTGAAGCCATGGCCCAAGCTCTACTTTGGCCACTTTCAACCAAGGCTGGAGCAGCTGGGATACAGGGCATCAAGTCCCTAGGCTGCACACAGCACAGGGACCCTGGGCCTGGCCCACAAAACCACCTTTTTCTTGTAGGCCTCTGGGCCTGTGATGGGAGGGGCTGCCGCGAAGATTTTTGATATGCCCTGGAGATATTTTCCCCATTGTCTTGAGAATTAACTTTCACCTCTTTGTTACTTACGCAAATTTCTGCAGCCAGCTTGAATTTCTCCTCGAAAATTGAATTTTCTTTTCTATTGCATTGTCAGGATGCAAATTTTTCAAACTTTTTTGCTGTTTCCCTTTTAAAACTGAATGCCTTTAACAGCACCCAAGTCACTTCTTCATGCTGTGCTGCTTAGAAATTTGTTCTGCCAGATACCCTAAAATATCTCTCCCACATTCAAAGTTCCACAAATCTCTAGGGCAGGGACAAAATGCTATGAGTCTCTTTGCTAAAACGTAATAAGAATCATCTTTGCTCCAGTTCCCAACAAGTTTCTCACTCCCATCTGAGACCACCTCAGCCTGGACTTTATTTTCCATATCATATATAAGCATTTTGGGCAAAGCCATTCAACAAGTCTCTTATAATTCATTAATTTAAGCTGATAACAACTTTATACTTTTTGAATAAACAAACAAGCAAAAAGAAAAGTAATGAAGACTGTAAACCTTAACTTCTTCTCTCCACTTTTTGTCTTTTCTCTATATATCTTATTGTACTATGTATTGAAAAGTTACTGTAGTTACAATTTTTAGATGATTTATTGTCTTTCTGCTTAAGATAGGAGTAGTTTACAAACCACAGTTATGGTGTTATATATTCTGTTTTTCTGTGTACTTACTATTACCAGTGAGTTTTGTACATTGAGATGATTTCTCATTGTTCATTTATATCTTTTGCTTTGTTATCAAAGTACTCCCTTCAGCATTTCTTGTAGAACAGGTCTGATGTTGATGGAATCCCTCAGTTGTTGGTTGTATAGGAAAATATTTATTTCTTCTTCATGTTTGAAGATTTTTGCCAGATATGTTATCCTATGGTAGAAGTTTTTGTTTTTTTTTTTATTTTCTTTCAACACATAAATATGTCATGCCACTTTCCCCAGGCTTGTAAGATTTCCAGTGAAAAATCTCCTGCCAGACATATTGGAGCTCCATTGTTTGTTATTTTGTTTCTGTTCTCTCGCTGCTTTTAGGATCTTTTCTTTATCCTTATTCTTTATGAGTTTAATCATTAAAGGTATTCAAGTAGTCTTTGAGAAAAGTCTGCTTGGTTTTGTATAACCTTCTTGTACTTAGATACTGATATCTTTCTCCAGGTTTGGGAATTTCTCTTTTACTGTCCCCTTTAATAAACTTTCTTCCCCTGTCTCTTTCTCTACTTCCTCTTTAAGCTAAAATACTCTCTGGTTTGTCATTTTGAGGCTATTTTCTACATTCGGTAGATGTACTTCATTGTTCTTCATTATTATTTATTTTGTCTCCTCTGACTATGTATATGCAAATAGCCTGTCTTCAAGCTCACTAACTCTATTCTGCTTCTCCGTTCTGCTATTAAGAGACTGATGCATTCTTCAGTCTGCCAATTGTATTTTTCAGCTCCAGGATTTCTGCTTAATTCTTTATGGTTATTTCTATCTCTGTTAAATTTATCTGATATCCCTTCTCTGTGTCATCTTGAATTTCTTTGAGTTTCCTCAATACAACTATTCTGAATTCTCTGTCTGAAAGGTCACACATTTCTGTTTCTCTGGTATTGGTCCCTGGTGCTTATTTACTTTATTTGGTAAGGTCGTGTTTTTCTGAATGATTTTGATACTGTAGATGTTCATCTGTGTCTGGGCACAGAAGAGTTAGGTATATATTTTAGTCTTCTCAGCCTAGACTTCTTTGTACTGTTCTTCTTTGGAAGGCTTTCCAGATATTTGAAAGGACTTCAGTGTTGTGGTCTAAGCTCTATTTGCTTATAAGTCACCCCAATCCGAGTAACACTGTGGTTCTTGCAGACTCACTGAGGTGCCACCTTGATGGTCTTGGACAAGATCTGGAAGAATTCTCTGGATTACCAGGCGGAGATACTTTTTCTCTTCCCTTACTTTCTACGAAATGAATAGTCTGTCTCTGTTCTCAGCCACCTGGAGCTTGGGGTGGTATTTCGCTATCACCTCTGTGGCTACCACCACTATGACAGTGCTCAGTCAGACCTGAAACCTGCATAGTAGTGGGTCTCACCAAGTTCTGCTAAATCACCCCCAATTTTTATTTATACACTTCATTCATGTTAACTATATTCATATCACTATGCAGCCAATCTCTGGAAGTTTTTCATCTTGCAAAATTGAAACTTTATAATCATTTAACAAATCTCCCCATTTTCCCCTATTTCCAACCCCTGGGAACCACCATTCTATTTTCTATTTCTGTGAAAATGATACTCTAGATATCTCATATAAGTTAAATAATACGGCATGTGTCTTTTTGTTACTGACTTATTTTACTTAGCTTAATGTCTTCAAGGTTCATCCATGTTGTAGTGTGTGTCAGAATTTTTATTCTATTTAGGCTGAATGATATTACATTGCCTGTATATATACTACATTTTATTTATCCATTTATCCATTGATCACTTGGATTTCTTTTACTTTTGTCTATTTTGAATAATGCTTAGACATGAGTGCGCAATTATCTCTTCAATATCCTGCTTTGAATTATTTGCAAATATACCCAGAAATGAGATTGCTAGATGATATGGTAATATTATTTTTAACTTTTTGAAAAGCTACCAAACTATGTATGTACAAGAGTTCTGATTTCTTTGCATTCTCTCACAACACTTTTTATTTTCTCTTTCTTATATTAGACATTGTAATTGGTATGAGATGACACTCATTGTGGTTTTTATTTGCATTTCCCTAATGATTAGAGATTTTGAGCATCTTTTATTATATGCTTGTTGGCTACTTGTATATCTTCTTTAGAGGAATGTTTATTCAAGTCTTTGTCCATTTTTTTATTTGAGTCATTTGGGTTTTGTTTTGTTGTTGAGTTGTAAGAGTTCTTTATGTATTCTGGATATTGATCCCCATCAGACACACAATTTGCAAATATTTTCACCCATTTTTTGGTTTCCTTTTTACTATGTTGAATGTGTTTTTCAATGCAGTCCATCTTGTTTGGTTTTGATTTTGTTTCCTGTGCTTTTAGTATCATATCAAAAATATCATTGTGAAACCCAATGTATAAACTTTTCCCTCTATGCTTTATTCTAAGGATTTTATAGTTTTTTCTCTTATGTTTAGGTCTTTAATCCAATTTGAGTTAATATTTGCATATGGTATAAGTTAAAGGTCCAACTTTATTCTTTCACATGTGGATATCCAGTTTACACATGTTTATTTGTTGAAGAAACCATACTTTCCACATTCGGTAGTCTTGGCTGACCCTATATGCAAGGGTTTTAATATTGGGCTCTTTATTCTAATTGCTTTTATTTCTTTTTCTTCTTCTCCACCTCCTTTTTCCTTCTACTTGACAAAAGTTTTATACATTTAAGTGTATAATATGTTTTGATATGTGTATACATGATGGAATAGCTAAACCAAGCTAATTAATATCATATGTATTGCCCAACAAAGTCACCTTTTTATGGGATGAGAATGCTTATACTCTCTTAGCAATGTTCAATTGTATAATTTATTTATTCTTATTAGTTATAGTCACTATGATGTAAAATAAGTCTCTTGAAACTATTATCTAACTGAAATTATATATTCTTTGACCAATAGCTCCCCAATCCCCCTCACTCCCAGGCTCTGATAACTGACATTCTACTCTCTGCTTCTATGAGTTCAATTGTTTTAGATTCTATTTATGTATGAGATCATGCAGTACTTGTGTTTCTGTGCCTGGCATATTTCACTTATCATAATGTCTTCTAGGTTCATACATATCATCACAAATTACAGAATTTCCTCCTTTATAAAGACAGAATAGTATTCCATTGTGTATAAAATCCACATTTATCTGTTCATTCATTGATGTCCAATTAGGTTGATTCCTTATGTTTGCTATTGTAAAAAATAATGTCGAAATGAACATGGGAGTACAAATATCTCATCAACATATTGATTTAATTTTCTTTGGATATATACCCACTAGTGAGATTGCTGGATCATATGGCAGTGTTTTTTTTTAAATTTTTTGAAAAACCTCCACAGTGGTTTCCATAATGACTAATAATTTGCACTCCCACCCATAATACACACATGTTCCCTTTTCTTCATATTTTTACCAACGCTTATCTTTTGTCTTTTTGATAATGGCCAGTTGAACAGATGTGAAGTGATATATTATTGTAGTCTTAATTTGCAATTTTCTGATGATTAGTAACATTTAGTATTTTAAAATATAATTGTTAGGAATTTGTTTGACTGTTTTTGAAAAATGTTTGTTCAGATCCTATTCCCATTGAAATGGGTTATATATTTTCTTAATATTGAGTTGCTTGAGTTCTTTTTATATCTTGGATATTAACCCATTATCAGATGCATGTCCTGGAAATACTCTCTCCCATTTCATAGGTTATCACTTCATTCTGTTTATTGTTTTCTTGGTTGTGTATATGCTTTTTAGTGTGATGTAATTCCATTTGTCTATTTTTGCTTCTAATGCTTGTGCTTTTGGTGTCATATATAAAAATTATTGCCCAAACCAATGTTGTAGAGGTTTTCCTTTATGTTTTTTCTAGTAGTTTCACAGTTGTAGGTTTTACATTTAACTCTTTAATTTATTTTGAGTTGATTTTTCATCTGATGTGAGATGAAGGTCTAATTTCTTTTTCTTCTGCATGTGGATATGCAGTTTTACCAACATCTTATTGAAAAGACTGTGTTTCCCCCATTGTGTGTTCTTGGCATCTTTATCAAAAATCAATTGACCACAGATATTTGGATTTATTTCTGGACTTTCTAATCTGTTCCCTTAGTCAATGTGTCAGTTTTTCATGCCAGTAATAGGCTGTTTTTATTGCTATCATTGGTGGGAGATTTTCAAATCACATAGTGTAACACCTTCAGCTTTGTTCTTTTTTGCTCAAGATTGCTTTAGCTATTTGGGTTCTTTTCTGGTTCCATATAAATGTCAAAATTGTTTTTCTATTTCTGTAAAAAATATCCTTGAAATTTTGATAGAGATTGCACTGAATCTGTAGATTGCTGTGAGTATTATGGTCATTTTAACAATATTAATCATTCAAATCCATGCACATAGAATATATTTCCATTTATTTGTGCCTTCTACAATTTCTTTTATGAGTATTGTATAATTTTCAGTTTACAAATTTTTCATCTCCTTGGTTAAATTTTTCCAAGTATTTTGGGTTTTTTTGTAGCTTTTGTAAATGGTATTTTTGACTTATTTTTATATAGTTTTTCATTAGTGTACAGAAAAGTTACAGATTTTGTATGTTCATATTGTATTTTCCAACTTTACTGACATTTACTATTATTTTCAACAGTTATTTTGTGTAAGTCTTTTGAGGTTTTTCTCTTTTTTTACATGTAAGATCATACCATTTGCAAACAGAGATGATTTAGCTTTACCCTTTCCAATTCAGAAACATTTTATTTCTTCTTTTTGCCTAATTGCTCTGGTTAGGACTTCCAATACTATGATGAATACAAGTGGAGGAAATGAGCACCTTTTCTTGTTCCTAACATAGAGGAAAAAAAAATCTTTCAACATTTCACTGTTGAGTATAACATTAGCTGTGGGCCTCTCTTATATGGTCTTTATGGTATAGCAGTACGCTCCTGAAAAACTCATTAGTAGAGAGTTTTTATAATGAAAGGATGTTGAATTATGTCAAATGTTTTTACGACAACTGTTGTGATAATCATATTGTTCTTGTCCTTCATTCTGTTAATGTGGTGTACCACATTTGTTTATTTGCGTATGTTTAACCATCCTTTCTTCTCAAGAATAAATTCTGCTTGATAGTCGTGAATGAAAATTTTAATGTGCTGCTGATTTGGGCTTACTAATATTATTATTTTTTTAATGCTTTGAGATGGAGTCTCCCTCTGTCACCCAGGCTGGAGTGCAGTGGCGTGATCTTGGCTCACTGCAACCTCTGCCTCCCAGGTTCAAGTGATTCTCCTGCCTCAGCCCCCCAAGTTGCTGAAATTAACAGGTGCACACCACCACGCCTGGCTAATTTTTGTATTTTTAGAGACAGGGTTTCACCATGTTGGCCAGGCACATCTGAAATTCCTGACCTCAAATGATATGCCTGCCTCAGCCTCCCAAGGTGCTGGAATTACAGGTGTGAGCCACCGTGCATGACCAGGGCTTACAATATTTAATTGAGTATTTTTGCATCTATGTTCCTCAGGGATATTGGCTTGTAATTTTCTTTTCTTGAAATGTCCTTATCTGGCTTTAGTATCTGAGTAATGATAGACTTACAAAATTCATTTGGAAGTATTATTTTATCTTCAGTTTTTTGGAATAATTTGGGAAAGAATGGCATCTTTAAATGTTTGATAAAATTCAGCAGTTAAGCCATTAGGTTCTGGGCTTTTCTTTTTTGGGACACATTTACCTACTGATTTAATCTCCTGACTTGTTATTGGTCAGTTCAGATCTTCTGTTTCTTTATAATTTAGTCTGCATAGGTTGTATGTTTCCAGGAATTTATCCATTTTTTTAGATTATTCAAAAGTTGGCATATAATTATTCATAGTAGGCTTATGATTCTATGCATTTCTATGGCAATTGTCATAATGTCTCTTTTATTTCTGACTTTATTTATTTGAGTCTTCTCTTTTTTTTGTTAGTCTAACTAAAGGTTTTTTGATGTTACCATTTCAGAAAAACAGTTTTTACTTTGTTGATTTTTTTCTATCATTTTTCTATTCTGTATTTCATTTATGCCTTCCCTTATTTTTATTATTTCCTCCCTTCAGTTAATTTTGAGATTAGTTTGCTCTGTTTCTAGTTTCTTGATGTATAACACTAGACTGTTTATTTTAAATCTTTCCTCTTTTTTGATGTAGGTGTTTATTGCTGTAAATTTTCCTCTTAGGAATGTTTTGGCTGAATCTCATAAGTTTTAGTATGTTTTGTTTTCCAATTTCGGTTGTCTCAAGATTTTTTAAATTTTTATTTTAATTTCTTCTTTGACGCATTGGTAGTTCGGTAGCATGTTGTTTAATTTCTACATATTTGTGAATTTTTCAAATTTTCTTCTTTTATTGATTTATGGTTTCATACAATTATGATAGGGAAAGACACTTAATATTATTTCAATTTCTTAAGAACAACCATGACAGCTCAACTTCCAGGAAGCCACATCAATAGGAAAAAGGGGAGAGTACTACATCAAGGGAATACCCCATGGGACAAAAGAATCTGAACAAAAGCCTTCAGCCCTAGTCTTTCCCTCTGACAGAGCCTAGCCAAATGAGAAGGAACCAGAAAACCAACTATGGTAATATGACAAAACAAGGCTCTTTGACACTCCCAAAAAATCACACTAGCTCACCAGCAATGGATCCAAACTAAGAAGAAATCCCTGATTTACCTAAAAAAGAATTCAGGAGGTTAGTTATTAAGTTAATCAGTGAGGCACCAGAGAAAGGCAAAGCCCAGTGAAAGGAAATCCAAAAAAAAAAAAAAAAAAAAGATACAAGAAGTGAAGGGAGAAATATTCAGGGAAATAGATAGCATAAAGAAAAAACAATCAAAACTTCAGCAAACATTGGACACACTTATAGAAATGCAAAATGTTCTGGAAAGTCTCAGCAATAGAATTGAACAAGCAGAAGAAAGAAATTCAGAGCTCAAAGACAAGGTCTTCGAATTAACCCAATCAAACAAAGACAAAGAAAAAAAATAAGAAAATATGAATAAAGTCTCCAAGAAGTCTCAGATTATGTTAAATGACCAAACCTAAAAATAGTCAGTGATCCTTAGAAATAAGATAAATTTAAAGTTTGGAAAACATATGTGGGGAAATAACTGAGGAAAACTTTCCCAGCCTTGCTAGAGACCTAGATATCCAAATACAAGAAGCACAAAGAACACCTGGAAAATTTATTGCAAAAAGATCATTGCCTAGGCACATTGTCATCCAGTTATCTAAAGTAAAGACAAAGGAAAGAATCTTAAGAGCTATGAGACAAAAGCACTAGTTAACCTATAATAAAAAACCTCTCAGATTAACAGCAGGTTTCTCAGCAAAAATCCTACAAGCTAGAAGGAATTAGGGCCCTATCTTCAGCCTCCTTAAACAAAGCAATTATAAGCCAAGAATTTTGTATCCAGTGAAACTAAGAATCATATGTGAAGGGAAGATACAGTCTTTCTCAGACAAATGCTGAGAGAATTTGCCACTACCAAGTCACCACTACAAAAACTGCTAAAAGGATCTCTAAATCTTGAAACAAATCTCAGAAATATATCTAAACAGAACCTCTATAAAGCATAAATCACACAGGACTTATAAAACAAAAATACAATTTAAAAAGCAAAAAACAAAAACCAAAATACATAGGAAATGAATAGCATGATGAATGGAAGGGTATCTCACATCTTAATACTAACATTGAATGTAAATGACCTAAATGCTCCACTTAAAAGATACAGCACTGCAGAATAGATTAGAAATCACCAAACAACTACCTGCTGCCTTCAAGAGACTCACTTAACACATAAGGATTCACATAAAGTGGTGGAAGAAGGCATTTCATGCAAATGGACACCAAAACTAGCAGGGGTAGCTATTCTTACATCAGACAAAACAAACTTTAAAGCAACAGTCATCAAAAAAGAAAAAGAGGGACATTTTATAATGACAAAAGGCTTTAGTCCAACAGGAAAATATCACAATCCTAAACATACATGGAGCTAACACTGGAGCTCCCAAATTTATAAAACAATTACTACTAGACCTAAGAAATGAGATAGACAGCAACACAATAAAAGTGGGGGACTTCAATACTCCACTGAGAACACTAGAAATGGGCCATCAAGAAAGAAAGTCAACTCCAAAAGGAACCTTCAAAACCATACAAATACATAGAATCTAAATAACCTGCCCCTGAATGATTATTGGGTCAAAAAGGAAATCAAAATGAAAATTAAAAAATTCTTCAAACTGAACAATGACACAACCTATCAAAACCTCTGGGATACAGTAAAGATGATGCTAAGAGTAAAGTTCATAGCCCTAAACACCTACATCTAAAAGACTGAAAGAGCACAAGCTGACATTCTATGGTCACACCTCAAGGAACTAGAGAAAGAAGAACAAACCCAACCCACACCCAGCAGAAGAAAGGAAATAACCAAGACCCACAAGTAATGGAGATATAAAAACGCCCTGACAAAAATTTAAAATAATTGTTATAAGGAAGCTCAGTGAACTAGAAAATGTGGGAACACAATTTAATGAAATTAGAAAAACAATAAACAAAATAAAAATATAAGAGAGATATACTGAAATCATTAAAAAGAAATTCTGAAGCTGAAGAACACAATGAATAAAATGAAAAAGCAATAGAAGGCAAAAACAGAAGAACTGATGAAGCAGAAGAATGAATATGTGAATTTGAAGATAGATTACGTGAAAATTAATTAGAGAGAAACAAGATCTTTGCCACCCAGGTAATCAGTATAATAACTGATAGGTAGTTTTTTAATCTGCACCCTCCTCCCGACCTCTACCCTCAAGTAGGCCCCAGTGTCTGTTGCTCTCTTCTTTGTGTCCATGTGTACTCAAAGATTAGCTCAGACTTATAAGTGGGAACATGCGATGTTTTTTGTTCTGTTGCTGCATTAATTTGCTTAGGATAATATCATAGGAGTAGTATCAGATAAGTTAAAAAAAAGACTATTTCAGGAAAGACATTTGTCAAACATTTTTACAAGTAAAATATCAATTTGACCTTTTATTTCTCATTTTACTTTCCTCTTACAAAGACACATAAAACTTGCTTCTCATACCCAGTACCAATAAATAAAACGCTTTTTGCCAGTCCGAACAATACATAAAGTTATTAAATAAAAAGCATCTATATCCTTATTTTCATCTGCCTCTTCCTTATTCTATCACTCAAAGGCAAACATTGTCAAGAGTTCCTTGTCTTCCTGTAAAAAAAAAAATGTGTACTTTAAGAGTAACTCTTCTCCCTGATTACAATTTTTTGCTTCCCTACAGTCCTCCAAAGAGTGAGATATTAATCTTTTAAAGCTGGGATATGATCATGTCATCACCCTGCTTGAAGCCCTCATTATTTACCATTGCATTGGAAATAGAATTTATATCTACAAATTCCTACATGATCTTACCTAGAACTACCTCTCTGCCTCATTGCACACATTAATGTCTGAGTTCAGATACAGTGGCCTTTATTTAAATTCTCTAAGAGAAGTTCTTTCCCAACTCAAATTTTGAATATGTTCTTTCGTCTACTGAATGCCTTTTTCCTCAACTCTTGCATGGCCAGCCCCTTCTCATCCTTCAGGTCTCAGTTTACTGCTAGTTACTCAGAAAATGTATCCCTGACCACCAGATTTAAAGTAAGTCCTGGCACCCCACAGTATTATCTATTCTTCATTCTTTTATTTTCTTTCACAGTAGTATACCACAATTTGTAATTTTTTGCTTATTTGTTTATTTTCTGCTTCTTCCACTGCTTAATGCACTAAGTTCCAGGATTGTATGGAGCTCATTTGTACTGTTCACTGATGGACACGTAGAACCTAGAACTGAGTTAGTACATCTTAGATACATAACCGTCATTTTTTGTAAGACAAGTACTAATGTGTTTTCTCTCATTAGAGATTAGTTTGCATTTTCTAGAATTTAGTATGAATCAAATCTTTTAATATTTATTCATATTGTCATGTATATCGATATTTGTTTTTCTTTTTGAGTAGTATTTCATTGTGGGAATACCACAATTTGTTTATGCATTCTCCTGTTAATGAACATTTAGATAGTTTCCAGTTTTTTGCTATTACAGATTAAGTTGCTATTAATATTCATATACAAGTATGAAAATATGTCATAGTTGGCAATGGTTTCACTAGATCATATGGTAAAATGTATTTTTAACAACATGTGGACAGGCCAAACTGTTTTCCAAAGTCACTGTACCAGTTTACATTTTTATCAACAGTGTATCAGTGTTTCTTTTCATCCTTGACAGAATTAGGAATGATCTTTAAAAGAAAAATTTGGACATTCTAATGGACATGTAATGATATCTTATTGTGATTTTGATTTACATTTCTCTAATGGCTAATGATTTTAAGCATCTTTTCCTGTGTTTATTGGCTATTTACATATATTTTTATCTATAAATCATGTGTCATTAAACAATAGGGATACATTCTGAAAAACGTATCCTTAGGCTATTTTGTCATTGTGTGAACATCATACAGTGTACTTAAACAAACTTTGACAGTTTAGCCTACTACACACCCAGGCTACATAATATAGCCTATTGCTCCTAGACTTCAAACATATATGGCACATTGCTGTAACAAATACTGTAGGCAATTTTAACACAATGGTAAATATTTATGTATTTATACATAGAAAAACTACAATGAAAATATGGTATAAAAAGTGAAAAAATGATACATCTGCATAAGGCACTTACCATTATGAATAGAGCTTATAGGGCTGGGAGTAGCTATGAGTCAATTGGTAAGTGGTAAGTGAATGTGAAGGCCTAGGACATTACTGTACACTATTGTAGACTTTATAAACACTGTATACTTAGACTAAATTTAAAAAGTTTCTGTCTTCAATAATAACTTAACTTACTGTAACTTTTTTACTTTATAAACTTTTTAATTTTTTAACTTTTGGCTCTTTTGTAATAACACTTAGCTGAAAACACAAACACATTGTACAGCTGCGAAAAATGTCTTTCTTTATACCCTTATTCTATAAGATTTGTTTGCTATTTTTAATTTTTACTTTTTTAAACTTTTTAACTTTTATTATTAGAAACAAGATACAAGCACACATATTAGTTTAGGCCTACACAGTTTCAAGATATTCAATATAACTGCCTTCCCTCTTCCCATCTTGTCCCACTAGAAGATCTTCAGGGGTAATCACATTTGTAGAGCTTTCTTCTTCTATAATAACAATGCCTTCTTCTGGAATATCACTGAAAAATCTGTCTGAAAGGTTCACAGTTAACTTATTTTATAAGTATTAATAGAAGGAGTACACTTTAAAATACAATAAAAATATACTATAATACACGCATAAACCAGTAACAGTCATTTGTTATCATTATCAGGTGTTATATATATACATAACTTTTATATTATGCTTTTATATCAATGGCAGTGCAGTAGATTTGTTTACACTAGTATCACCACGAACACATGAGTAATACATTGTGCTATGATGTTACAATGGTTAGGATGTCACTAGGTAATAAGAACATTTTCAGCTCTATTATAGTCTTAAGGAACCACTGTCAGGTATGTGGTCTATTTTTGGCTGAAATTTATTATGTGGCTCATGATTATATAGTGTATTCAAATATTTTGCCCATTTCCTTTTTGGATGGTTTGTATTCTTATTGAGTAGAAAGATATATTTACATATTCCAGACACCAGTCTTGTGTCTTATATCTGTGATGCAAATATTCTATCTTAGTGTGCTCTGTTTTCAGCATGCACGTACACATTTATAAATGTATGGCTTCCTAATACATCATCATATTCATCATTATGAAGTGTCTCTCTTTATCTCTGGTAACCTGCTTTGTCTTGAAATATATTTTATCTGATACTAAAATATCACTCTAGCTTTCTTATGCTTAATATTTGTAAGATGTCATTTTTCTATATTTACCTTTAATCTATTCGTATAATTATATTGAAAGTGTGTCTCTTAGAGACAGATATAGTAGAGTGCTGTTTTTTTCCACTCTGTCAATGGCAACCTTTTAATTTAAGCATTTGCACAGGTGTCCAACCCTTTGAATGCAAGATATTTTTTTTGCTTACCTGTGGTGGTAAATATTGTGCCATTTAACCCCAAATGTAGAAATCTTGCAACTAGTTTCTCTTTATTGATGTTATTGTTACAATTGTCAAAAAATTATGTTTTCATACACAGAAAACCACACCATACTATATTATATTTACTTTCCAAAGTTGTGTATATTTTAAGAACTTAAGAGAAAATAGTCTTTTATAGTTCGGTATAGATATATACCATTTCAGTTGTTCTTCCTTCCTTCCAGAAGATTCAAGCTTCTCTTTGATAGTCACAAATAACTTTAGTATTTCTTGTAGAGTAGCTCTATTCGTGATGAAATCTCTTAGATTTCCTTCATCTGAAAATGCCATTGTTTATTCTTGATGTGCTAGGAAAATAGAATGCATGGTTGACATTTTTTGTTTCTTTTTAACTTCAAAGATTTTGTTCCATTGTTTTCTGGACTTCATAGTTTCTGATGAGACTTCTACAGTGTTTGAACTCTTGTTCCACTGTGTGTAATTTATTATTTTGGGAGGAAGATTTAAAGGTTTTTTTCTTTAGCTTTGGTTTTCAGCAGTTTAATTGTGATGTGTATAGACATAGCCTCTTCTGAATTTATTCTATTTGAAGACTGTTGAACTTCTTGAATCTGTGAATGTATGCTTTTCCCTACATTTGAGAGGTTTTTGGTCATTATGTCTTCAGATAAATTTTCCACTTCAATCTCCTTCTCTTCTTCTAGAATTCTAATTACTTTTGGATAGTGTTCCACAAGACCCATTGCTCATTTTTTCAATTTTTATTATTCTCCCTTTTACAATTTGGATAATTTCTGGTGATCTGATGATTTTCTTTTTAGTTTCCCTGATTCTTTCCTATGTTAATTTTAAAAATTGCTGATATTGAACTTTTGGTTCTAAATATTCCATTTTGTTCTTGTATTATATTTTATATTTTCTCTGATAACTTCTATCTTTCTATTTATGACAAGTATGTTTACCTTTACCTCATGGAACACAGTTAGAATAGCTGTTATGTTACAGGGTACTAAGTTTTGGTTACACGAGATAAATAAATTACAGAGATTAACTGTACAGCCTAGTGCCTATAGTTAGCAATTTTGTATTGTTTACTTAAAAATTTTGCAAAGAGTTTAGATCTTATATGAAGTGTTCTTATATTATCAGTAATAATAGTAATAATGATAATAAGTAAAGACAGCACGAGGAAGTTTTTGGAGGTGATAGGTTTATGACATAGATTTTGGTGATGACTTCACAAGTGTATCCTTATCTCCAAACTTATCAAGTTGTATATACATTAAATATGTATAGCATTTGTGTGTCAATCACATTTCAACAAATGCAAATCAAAATCACAATGAGATAGAATATCACACTAGTAAGACGGGTATTACTAAAAAGTCAAAAAACAACATATGCTGGCGAGGTTGGAGAGAAGAGGGAGCACTTATATCCTGCTTGTGAAAATGTAAACTAGGTCATCCACTGTGGAAGGCAGTTTCGAGATTTCTCAGAGAACTTAAAACAAAACTACCATTCCATGCAGCTATCCCACTAGTGGATATATGCCCAAAAGAAAATACATAATTATATCAAAAAGACATATGCACTAATATGTTCATCACAGCCCTATTCACAACAGCAATAGAATCAACCAAGGTGCCCATCAACAGTGGACTGGTTAAAGAAAATGTGGTACATATACACCATGGAATACTACACAACCACAAAAAAATGAAATCATGTCTTTTGCGTACACAAAAATGCAACTGAAGGCCATTATCTTAAGTGAACTAATGCAGGAAGAGAAAACCAAATACCACAATACACATGGACACAAGATGGGAACAATAGACACTGGAGACTGCTTGAGAGGGGAGAGTGGGAGAAGAGTGTGGGCTGGAAGGCAACTTATTATGTACTATGCTTACTATTTAGGTAACAGGATCATTCATACACTAAGCCTCAGCAACACAAAATTTACCCATGTAACAAACCTGCACATGTACCCCCTAGAATCCAAAATAAAAGTAGAAGAAAATAAAAGTTTCATAAAGGAAATATACTCAAAATCATGATAATAATTTACATATTATAAGAGCTCCATCACAAAATAAAATCAACAGTGTTAGGAGAAACTGAAACTAATTTATAATGAATTCAATGAACTATAAGTTCTATGCTTCATGGAAATTAGGGACTAGAATTAATTCTTGATTCATGCCTATTCCAACCTCAACAACGTTTATCCTCTGAGGTGTATCATCAACAATTTGACATTCCAGTTAGTTAAATTCCATGCAATTTTTAAGAACAATAAACATAGAGAAAAAAATTTTAAGTATATAAAATTGTTTCAGCCAACAAATGTAGGGTAATTGCTATAAGTAAATGAATATCTTGTCACTACCCTATACATTCTCAGATAATTGCTAGAAATAAATGTCTACCTTGTCAATCTGCAAAAAAAAAAAATCAATCAATCAATCAATAAAAGTTTTGGTCTGATAGTTCCAACATTTTAAAATTATTTGGAATCTAGGAAATTATTGTTTGTTTTATCAGGCAATCAACTTGATTCAGACTACATATTTTACTTGAAGTTTCTCTGAGACTATCCAAGCAGGTTATTAAGCAGGGACCTTGAAATGACCGCATGAAACTCAAGAGAAGATTTGAGTATAGATATGGAGTTATATACCTAAAGACAATAATTGAAACAAATTAGTGTATTAATAAGACAATATGTGTAAAAATGAAAGGTTAAAAAATGAATAAAATACCAATCCAGGTATCAGATAAGAAAAACAAGAAAAGAGATAAAGATATCAAGCTTAGTTTTTGTCACAGTGCCTAGATTATAGTTGATGATCAATAATATCTGTTGAATCTATGAATAAAAAGACAACATAAGGATGAAGTGAAATAATTCTAAAGTTAGAATAGAGTTAAACATATTTTCAGTTAAAGAAAAAGAATACAGTGGATAAAGAGTTAAATAGAATAAATTGAGATTAGAGACATTGATAAAAATGTAAGGACTCTGTATTAGAAGCAATGCATCATGGTAGCATTATTACGAATTTCCTGATATGATAGAAAAAGTCATAGGATTCAACATGTACCATTAGTGGTAAAATAAACTTTACTTTGCAATTAATTGAATTACATAAAAGTAAGGGAAAAGAAGGTATCACATCAGATCTTCATAAGTGAGTGGTTAGATAAATAATGGTAACCAATTCTTTAAGATAAAGTAAATAGAAGAGTTTATCTTTAACATCTTCTTTTTCCCCACCCTCTACATTCCAAACAAGGCACTATAAAAAGGGGCATAGCACTGACATCATCAAATGGTATAAACATCAAGATAAGCAATGTTTCTTACATAAAAGGGAAAGAATAATTATTGAAATGTGAAGAGAATCCCATCTCCACATCACAGTCCAATTCCACATGAATGGTGAAATTAAAGATAGCATCCACTAGAGAATATTTTTATTTATCCTGTGAAAGAACAATGTTTTTTAAAGCAAAGGAAGAGAAATTATTCTGTGATAAGAATTTAGAATGTAAAGAGATTTGTTCACAAAGTAACAGCAGAATTGTAGGGATGAAGGCCAGTGGTGGTGCTGAAAAGAGCTGGGGTAAGGATGTGTGCAGTGTCATAGGGAGTTAATAATACAGAGGAAATAGTTTTAGAGAGGCATTATCTTTTAGCTGGCCATTAAGGGTAACAGAAATTGGATCACTTACTGATCTTAAGAAGTCCATTATTGATGAGAGAACTAACAAAGGATTGCAGGTTTAACCTGTTCTGACTTTGATATGTGTTTCTGTTCTTGCCTATGCCACCCCTTAGGTTGGTGAGAGCTGTCTTTAGGTTACATGGGAGCAGCAAGGAGGATACTTGTATGGATGGGGTCTACCACAATTTGAGCAGCCTCTAGTTTTGGTGAGATCTGCCGCACTATCTGTAAAATGGACAAAAAAGAGAAAAGGACAATTGAACACAGAGGTGCACAAGAAAGAAGCATTATGAGCTCATACCTAGTTTTCTTTTGCTATTGGTCGGAGATGATTTCTTTATTGTATTTAAATACATATTACATAAAATTTGCCAATTTAACCATATTTAATTGTTCAGTTTTTAGCATTAATTACCTTCACAACATTTTGCAACCATAACTACCATCTGTTTCCAAAACATTTATACCACCCGAAACAGAAACTCATAACCATTAAGCAATAACTCCTCACTACCATCATCTACCCGCAGCCTCTGGTGACCTCTAATCTACTGTCTGTCTCTATGAATTTGCCTATTTTAGATATCTCACCTTCATTTCCTAAAAAAGATATTGGTCATTGGTTAAGAGTGCTGAGTTATCATCTTGAGTGGACTGGCCGCTGATGGTATACTGATACAACATATAAACTAGAGAACAGTAAACAGCTTACAATGGCCAGAATAGTCATAAAAATGAGCTAAGTGACTCAAGTATCATCCAGTAGATATTTCTTGGAACTGAAATATTAGAAAGACAATGTTCTATCTAAAGGTTACAATGACTTTTCAACTCCTGCCAACTGTTGTCATTAATTAATTAGAAACTCAGTGCTGCTAGAATTTTCTTTTTTAGGAAAACTAGAGCATTTGGGCTGTTAGGCAAAAAATCCAAAATTTTAAAAGTCTGTAGGTCAAATCTGGCCCTCATGTCATCAGCTTATGGACTTTATTATTCAAAAGTCTTATTTCTTTGCAAAAAAAGTTATATTTTAAATGGCATGCGTTTGTAATGGAACAAAGATATAAGCTTTGTGACATTTTTGAGCAACTTTGAGAGGCCCAGGTATATATGCACAAAATGAGTATTTCCCAAAGATGAGGAATGGCAAAGCAGAACTAGCAGAAGGTCAGGAATCCAAGGGATTCTAGAATGGTAAGTTATTTCTTTGTGCCTTTATGTTATTTAATTCATTTTTCCTTTTGATAAAACTGTATATATTTATCATGTACAACATGATGTTTTGAAGTTTACATATGTTGTTGAATGGTTAAATCTAGCTGGTAATGTATTACCTCACATTGCTCTCATTTTTATAATGAGAACACTTAACATGCACTCCCTTAGCGTTTGTCAAGAATACAATATATTATGGTTAAATATAGTCACCTTGTTGTACAATAGATCTCTTGAATATATTCTTCCTATCTCCCAACCAACATCTCCCCTACCTCCCCTTCCTCCTAACCACCGTAGCCCCTGTAACCACCATTCTACCGTACTTCCCTGAGATTAACTTTTCAAGATTACATATATGAGTGAGATCATCTGGTATTTATCTTTCTGTGTCTTTTAAAAGTAGTGCCTTGCAATTGATAAGCATTCAATCATTATTTGTTCAATGGTTTAAAAAAAGGAAAGAAATAAACATCAGTTGATATGATCTGATTGGACTATTCAAATTAATAATGCCTTCATTAAAGTTATAAAAAGGCATTTCACTTTCTAAACATTTGGAAGAGGCAGCATTTTAGCTTTCCTGGATTTTCCTAAACTAAGAAAATTGGTGATAATCCATAGGGTCCCATTTTGTGAGAAAGTTTTAAGGATTTTCTGTTTTAGATGTCAGAATAATAAAAAAAAGTTTAAAAACAGTAACTATGAAGATCCTTCTAGTGAGACTGACAGTAAGTGTGTTTTACTTTTTGAGACACCCAATATTTACTTTAAACATTTTATATAAAATTATATTGATCTATCCTACAAAATATCCCCTGAAAAACATATATGGTGTTAATTTAAAACAGGAGATATAGGCCTAGAACACCGAAAGTTCAAGTCCCTTTTTCTGTTCCAAGCAATACATAATAAATTTTTATTCAGTATTTATTTACTTGAGTACTATTGAAAATTGTATCAATTCTCACAGCCTTGGCTTCAATTTTTTTTTTTTTTTTGTCCTTCTCTGTGATATAAATTCTGATGGTTCCCTCTTGTGGTGAAAATCAGAAAATCAGAAGAGGTTCTAAGTATTTCATTTTATTTTCTTGTTTATAAAAAGATCTAAAATAAAATCCACCGTGAAAAAAATCAAAATGTATAAACTTAGTTATTTCTGAAATGTTTGAATTTATTTTCCCTGTCCTCAAGAACTTAATAGCTAATATGGAATAAAGGCACAGGAGCAGATATTTCAAGATAGTGTTATTGATACAAAAAGGAACGATTTTCATAACAGGCAGTAGTGGCACAAAGTAAGTGTCTGATTCCTTTTACCTCTTGGGAATGTTGGGTAGGAAATAGTACTGTTTGTTTGATTCTTCAGGGCTTTGGTTAGAATGCTAAGCTACAATTATGTGAGAAGAAAGCCAAGTGTCGTAATTATCCTGGAGGCAGAATGGCGAGGGCTCAACACTGGGATCATAAAAAAAGGGAACTATCGCAAGGACAAAAAACCAAACACCGCATGTTCTCTCTCATAGGTGGGAATTGAACAATGAGAACTCATGGACACAGGAAGGGGAACATCACACTCCGGGGACTGTTGTGGGGTGGGGGGAGGGGGGAGGGACAGCATTAGGAGATACACCTAATGCTAAATGACGAGTTAATGGGTGCAGGAAATCAACATGGCACATGGATACATATGTAACAAACCTGCACATTGTGCACATGTACCCTAAAACCCTAAAGTATAATAAAAAAATAAAAAAAAAAGGAACTAAGGCAAATATTAAGAGTCAAACTTGAGAGCTAAACAGAGATTAATTATCCAGGGATGATATTAGAGATGAGCACTAGGTAGACTTTGGCCAAAAACAAAACAAAACAAAAAGGTGTAGAAAATTTCACAGATGATTTCTTTCTTGTAGTAAAATATATATTACATAAAATTTGCCACTTTGATTATATTTTTTCCTTTGCACATCTTAATGTTTTAGGTTTTTTAAAATTTATTTAAATATTTTTAGGGGTACAAGAGATTTTTCATTACATGGGTGGATTGTGTAGTGGTGAAGTCTGGGCTCTGGGTGTACCCATCACCAGAATAGTGTATATTGTACCCAACAGGTAATTTTTCATCCCTCACCCCCCTCCCAAACTCCCTACTTCTCAGTCTCCAATGTCCATTGTACCACTCTGTATACCGTCATGTACCCATAGCTTAGCTCCCATTTTTAAGTGAGAACGTGTGGTATTCGGTTTTCTATTTCTGAGTTACTTCATTTAGGTTAATGGCCTCGAGTTCCATCTACGTTGCTGCAAAACATATTATTTCTTCATTCTGTTTTGTGGCTAATATTTCATCATATATATGTGTAGATATATATATGTGTTTATATGTATATATATGTGTGTGTATATGTATATATATGTGTGTGTGTATGTGTGTGTATATATATCGCACACTTTATCCACTCATAGGTTATTGGGCATTTAAGTTTATTCCAACTCTTTGCATCTGTAAATGGTGCTGCAATAAACATACATGTGCAGGTGTATTTTGTATATAACGACTTATTTTCCTTTGGGTAGACACCTAGCAGTAGGATTGCTGGGTTGAGTGGTAGATCTACTTTTAGTTCTTTGAGAAATCTCCATGCTGTTTTCCATAGAGGTTGTACTGATTTACACTCCACTAACAGTGTATAAGCATTTCCCTTTCACCAAATCCACACCAACATCTATTGTTGACTTTTTAATAATAGTCACTCTGGCTGGGGTAAGGTGTTATCTCATTGTGGTTTAATTTGCATTTCCCTGATCATTAGTGATGTTGAACATTTTTTCATATGTTTGTTTGTCATTTGTATATCTTCTTTTGAGAAATTTCTATTCATGGCATTTGCCTATTATTTAATAACATTATTCATTTATTTCTTGATTTGAGTTCCTTATAGATTTTAGATATTAGTTATTTGTTGGATATATGGACTGCAAATATTTCCTCCCATTTTGTAGGTTGTCTATTTTCTTGTTATTTCTTTTGCTGTGCAGAAGCTTTTCAGTTTAGTTAATTCCCGCTTATTTATTCTGTATTTTTATTGCATTGGCTTTTGGGGTCTTACTCATAAATTATTTGCCTAATCCAACATCCAGAAGAGCTTTTCCTGTTACCTTCTGGGTTTGTTATGGCTTCAGGTCTTAGATTTAAGTTTTTAATCCATCTTGAGTTAGTTTTTGTATATGGTAAGAGATAGGGAACCAGTTACATTCTTCTGCCACTGACTATTCAATTTTCTGAGCACCATTTATTGAACAGTTACTTTCCCAGTGTATGCTTCTGTCTGTTTTGTCAAAGATCAGTTGCTATACATGTTGGGCTTTATTTCTAGGTTCTCTATTCCGTTCCATGGGTCTATGTATCTACTTTTATACTAGTACCATGCATATTTGGTTACTATAAACTTACAGTATAATTTTGATTTGGGTCATGGGATACCTCCAGCTTTGTTCTTTTTACTTAGAATTGCTTTAGCTACTTGGGCTCTTTTGTGGTTCCATATGAATCTTAGAACTTATTTTTTCCTAATTCTCTGAAAAATGGCATTGATGTTTCAATAGAAATCTCATATAATGTGTGTATTTCTTTGAGCAGTATGGTCATTTTAACAATGTTGATTATTCCAATCCATGAATATGGAATGTTTTTTCATTTGTTTGTAACATCTCTGATTTCTTTCAGCAGTGTTTTTGTAGTTCTCCTTGTAGAGAGCTTTCACTTCCTTGGTTATGTATACTAGTTTTTTTTTTTTTTTTTTTCGCAGCTAGTGTAAATTGAATTGAGTTCTTGAATTGATTTTCATCTTGGTCATTATTGTTATATAGCAGTGCTACAGATTTGTATACATATATTTTTTAACCTGAGACCTTAGTGAATTCATTTATCACATCTAAGAGTTTTTTGGAGGAGTCTTTAGGGTTTTCCAGGTATAAGATCTTATCATCAACAAGCAGAGATAGGTTAGCTTTCTCTTTTCCAATTTGGATGCCCTTTATTTTTTTCTTTTGTTTGATCGCTCTGCCTAGGACTTCTATTACTATGCTAAATAGAAGTGGTGAAAGTGAGCATCTTTGCCTTATTCCAGATCACAGGAAGAATACTTTCAACTTTTCCCCATTCAGTATGATGCTGGCTGATGGTTTGTCATATATGGCTTTTATTAATTTGAGATATGTTCCTTCTATGCCTAGTTTGTTGAAGGTTTTTATCATGAAGGAACTTTGGATTTTGTCAAATGCTTTTTCTGCATCTATTAAATTGATCATATAGCTTTTGTGTGTAAGTTCTTTAAATGTCTGGTAGAATTCAATTATGCATGTGTCTGGTACTGGGCTTTTATTTGTTGGGAGATTTTTTATTACAGAGTTAATGACTATGCTTTCTGTTAGTCTCTTCAGGATTTCTATCTATTCCTGATTCAAGCTTGTGAGGATGTTTATTTCAAGGAATTTATTCATTCCCTCTAGATTTTATAGTTTCTGTACATAGAAGTGTTCATAGTAGTTTCAGATGACCTTTCATATTTCTGTGGTATCCATTGTAATGTCTCCATTTGCATTTCTGATTGATCTTATTTGAATCTTCTCTTCTCTTGCTTAATCTACATAGCAGTCTGGTAATTTTATCTTTTCAAAAAAACAACCTTTTATTTCATTGATCCTTTGTAATTTTTTCTTCAATTTCATTTATTTCTGTTCTGATCTTTGCTATTTCTTTTCTGCTAGCTTTGGGTTTGCTTTGTCGTAGTTTCTCTAGTTCCTTGTGGTGTAACATTAGCTTGTCAATTTGTGATCTTTCTGTTTCTTTGATGTAGGAATTTAGCAGTATAAATTTTCCTGTTAGCACTGTTATTGCTCTATCCCAGGGATTTTTATAACTTCTATTACTGTTATCATAAATTGTGGAAATTTTCATCTTGATTTTATTATTGACCAAAAGAGTATTCAGGAGCAGATTAATTTCCATGTATTTGTATAGTTTTGAGAGCTCCTCTTGGAATTGATTTCTAGTTTTATTTCACTGTGGTCTGATAAGATACTTTACATAATTTTGATTTTCTTAAAATGTATTGAGACTTGTTTTGTGGCCTATCATATGGCCTATCTTGGAGAATATTCCATGTGCTGATAAGAAAAATGTATCTTTTTCAGGTTTGGGGTAGAATATTATGTAAATTCCTGATAGATCCATTTGTTCTAGAGTCCAGTTTAAGTTGAGTATTTATTTGTTAACTTTCTGCCTCAATGATCTCTCTAGTGCAGTTAATGGAATGTTGAACTCCTTCATTATTATTGTATTGCTGCCTCTATCTTTTTTAAGGTCTAATAGTATTTGTTTTATGAATCTGTAAGCTCTGGTATTAGGTGCATATATATTTAGGATTGTTATATCTTCTTCTGAAATAGATCCCTTTATCATCATATAATGACCTTATTTGACTTTATATTATTTTATAATTACCTTCTTTGTCTTCTTTGCTGTTGATTTAAAGTTCGTTTTTCCTGATATAAGAACAGCTACTCCTGCTCACTTTTATTTTCCATTTGCATAGAATTTTTTTCCCACTTCTTTACCTTTAATCTAAAAGAACCTTTATGTTAGGTGGGTTGCTTGAAGGCAACAGATGTTTGGTTTGTGTGTGTGTGAGTGTGTTTAATCCATTCTGCCAATCTATATCTTCTAAGTGGGGCACTTAAATCATTTACATTCAAAGTAAATACTGAGAGGTGAGGTACTGTTCCAGTCATCATGTTGATTGTTACCTAGTTGCTTTATTTTCTTCATTGTGCTACTGTTACATAAGCCCTGTGAGTTTTATACTTGCAGGCATTTTTATTTTTGGTTGATTTATTCCTTTTACTCTTTACTTTCAGTTGACATGTAATAATTTTACATATTTATGGCATACAGAGTAGTATTTTGTTCATGTATTTTGATACATGAATACAATGTATAATGATCATATCAGGGTAATTAGCACATCCATCACCTCTAACATTTATTATTTCTTTATAATGGGAAATCTCAGAATCCTCTCTTAGCTTTTTGAAAATATGCAGTAATTTATAACTAACCACATTTGCCCTACAGTTTGACAGAATATCAGAGTGCATTTCTCCCATCTAGCTGTAATTTTGTATTCAATAACCAACATCTCCCCAAGCTCCCTTCTTCCTTACTCTTCCCAGCCTTTATACCCACAATTCTACTCTCTACTTCTGTGAACTCAAAAATAATGTTTTCAGTTCCCATGTGAGTGAGAACATGTGGTGTTTATCTTTCTGTAACTGACTTATTTTGCTTAACATAATGTTCTTCAGGCTGAGACTCAGGCCTTGATCCAGAGAAATGATGAATCTGCAGGTATCATGGAAATGGCTGGGTGAAGTGATTAATTTGATTAATTTGTACTTAGTTCCTAAAGAACAGCTTTGTTTTCAAATTTGAAATTCACGTATTTATTTACAGGTGTGTATCAACCTTTCAGGTTGATGTTTAGAACACCTTTGAGCGTTCTTATAGGGCTGGCCTAGCAGTGACATATTGCTTAAGCATTTGCTTTACTGGGAAATATTTTATTTCTCTTTCATTTACGAAACTTAATATGGCTGAATACGGAATTATTGGCTGGCAGTTATTCTATTGGAGGACAGTAAATATAGGATCCCAATCCCTTCTGGCTTGTAAGATTTCTGTTGAGAAGTCTGATGTTAGTCTGATAGGTTTTCTTTTGTAAATTATTTGATTATTCTGTCTCATTGCTGTTAGAATTATTTCCTTCATGTTGTCTTTAGATAATCTGATGACAATATGCTTTGATGATGTTCTTTTTGCTATGAATCTCCCAGGAGTTATTTCAGCTTCTTGTATTTGCATATCAAGTCTCTAGCAAGGCCATGAACATTTTCCTTAATTATTCATTCAAATATGTTTTCCAAGCTATTTTTCCCCCTCTGAAACACCTATGATTCTTAGGTTTGGATGTTTTACATAATCCCATATTTCTTGGAGAATGTTCACTTCTTTTCATTATTTTTTCTTTATTTTTGCCTGATTCAAAAGCCTTGTTTTCATGCTCTGAAATTCTTTCTTCTACTTGGTCTAGTGTATTGCTAAAACTTTCCATTACATTTTGTAGTTCTATACCTGAGTCTTTCATTTCCAGAGTTCTGTTTGTTTTTCTTAAAATGTCTATCTCAAGAACATTTTTCATTTATATTGCAAATTACTTTTTTATTTTTTATGCAGAAATCTAAATTTGTATGTGAAATCTTTTTATATTTAAATCTTTTTTGTTTAACTTATTTTAAGTTCAGGGGTACATGTGCAAGTTTGTTTATAGGTAAACTTATGTCATGGAGGTTTGTCATACAGATTATTTCATCACCCAGCTACTAAGCCTAGTACTCAGTTATTTGTATGACCCTCTCCTTCCTCTAACCCTCCAACAGGCCTCAGTGTCAGCTATTTCCCTCTATGTGTCCATGTATTCTCATTATTTAGCTCCTACTTATAAGTGAGTGCATGTGGTATTTGGTTTTCTAGTCCTGCGTTAGTTTGCTAAGAATAATGACCTCCAGCTACATCCATGTTTCTGCAAATAATATAATCTCTTTTTATGACTGTATAGTATTCCATTGTGTATGTACCATATTTTATTTATCTACTCTACCTTTGATGGACATTTAGGCTGATTTCATGTCTTTGTTATTTTGAATAGTTCTGCAGTGAAAATATGCATGCATGTGTCTTCATGATAGAACAATTTATATTCCCTTGGGTATATACCCAGTAATGGGATTGCTGGGTTGAATGGTATTTCTGTTTTTAGGTCTTTGAGGAATTCCCACACTCTTTTCCACAATTATTAAACTAATTTACATTCCCACCAACAGTGTATAAGTATTTCTTTTATTTCACAACCTTGTCAGCATGTTATTTTTTTACTTTTTAGTAATAGCCATTCTAACTGGTGAGAGATGGTATCTCATTGCACTTTTGATTTGCGTTTCTTCAATGATCAGAGATGTTGAACTTTGTTTTTGTATGCATGTTGGCCACATGTGTGTCTTGTTTAAAAAATTGTCTGTTCATGTCCTTTGCCCATTTTAATAGGGTTGTTTCTTTTTTATTGTAGTAAATTTGTTCATGTTCCTTATAGATGTTGGATAATAGACCTTTGTCAGATGCATAATTGGCAAATATTTTCTCATATTATGTAGGTTGTCTGTTTATTCTATTGATTGTTTCTCTTGCTGTCCAGAAGCTCTTTAATTTAATTAGATCCCATTTGTCAATTTTTGTTATTGTTGCTTTTGTTGTCTTTGTCATAAAATCATTGCTCTTTCTTATGTCCAGAATGGTATTGGCTAGGTTTTTATAGTGTTGGATTTTAAATTTAAGTATTTACTCCATCTTAAGTTAATTTTTGTATATGGTGTGAGGAAGTGGCACCATTTCAATCTTCTGTATATGGCTAGCCAGTTATCCCAGCACCATTTATGGTATAGGGAATCCTTTCCCCATTGCTGGTTTCTGTCAGCTTTGTGAAAGAGCAGACAGTTGTAGGTTTACAGCCTTATTTTTTGGCTCTCTGTTATTTTCCACTGGTCTGTGTGCCTTTTATTTTTTTCCAGTACCATGCTGCTTGGGTTACCGTAGGATAGCATGAAGCGGAGTAGCATAATAGTAGCATAATATCTTCAACTTTACTCTTTTTGCTTAAAATTTTCTTCACTATTCAGACTGTTTTTTGGTCCCAAGTGAATGTTAATATGCTCTTTTTTTTTCTAGTTCTGTAAGGAATGTCATTGGTAGTTTAATAGAAATTGCATTGAATCTGGAAGTTGCTTTGGGCACTATGGCCATTTTTTTTTTTTTTTTTCCAGACAGAGTCTCCTCCTGTCGCCCAAGCTGGAGTGCACTGGTGCAATCTCAGCTCACTGAAACCTCCATCTCCCGGGTTCAAGTGATTCTTTTGCCTCAGCTACCCCAGTAGCTGGGACTACAGACACATGCCATCACGCCAAGCTAATTTTTTTTGTTTTGTTTTGTGTTTTTAGTAGAGACGGGGTGTCACCATATTGGCCAGGCTGGTCTCGAACTCCTGATCTCATGATCCGCCCACCTTGGCCTCCCAAAGTTCTGGGATTACAGGCATGAGCCACCATTCCCAGGCACTATGGCCATTTTAACAGTATTGATTCTTCCTATCCATAAGCATGCAATATTTTTCCATTTTTTTGTCATCTCTGATTTCTTTGCGCAGTGTTTGTTTGTTCATTTGTTTGCTCGTTTGTGTGAGATGCAATCTCACCTTGTTGCCTAGGCTGGAGTGCAGTGGCATGATCTCAGCTCACTACAACCTCCACCTCCTGCATTCAAGCAATTCTCCTGCCTCAGTCTCTTGAGTAGCTGGGACTACAAGCACGCAACACCATGCCCAGCTAATTTCTGTATTTTTAGTAGAGATGGGGTTTCACCATGTTGGCCAGGCTGGTCTCGACCTTCTGACCTCAAGCGCTTTGCCCACCTTGGCCTCACAAAGTGCTGGGTTTACAGGCTTAAGCCACTGTGCTCGGTCCTGAGCAGTGCTTTGTAGTTCTCTTTGTAGAGATCCTTCACCTCCATCGTTAGCTGTATTTCTAGGTATTTTATTACTTTTGTGGCAATTGTGAATGGAATTGCTTCCCAGATTTGGCTCTTGGCTTGACTGTTGTTAGTGTATAGAAATGCTAGTGACTTTTGCACATTAATTTTGTATCCTGAGACTTTGCTGAAATTGTTTATCAGCTTAAGGAGCTTTTGGGCTGAGATTATGGGGTTCTGTAGATATTGGATTATGTTATCTGAAAACAAGAAGAGTTTGACTTCCTCTCATCCTATTTGAAGGTCCTTTATTTCTTTCTCTTGCCTAATTTTCCTGGCCAGGACATCCAGTACAATGTTTAATAAGAGTGGTGAGGGAGGGCATCCTTGTCTTATGCCAGTTTTCAAGGGGAATGCTTCTGGCTTTTGCTCATTCAGTATGACGTTGGTTGTGGGTTTATCATAGATGGTTCTTATTATTTTGAGGTGTGTTTCTTTAATACCTAGTTTATTGAGAGTTTTGAACCTGAAGAGCTCTTGAATTTTATTGAAAGCGTTTTCTGTGTCAACTGAGATAATCATGTACTTTTGTATTTAGTTCTGTTTATGTGATGACTTACATTTATTGATTTGAATATGTTGAACCAACCTCTCATCTCAGGGACAAAGACTACCTGATTGTGCTGAACTAACTTTTTGATGTGCTGCTGGTTTCAGTTTGCCACTATTTTCTTGAGGATTTTTGCATCAATGTTCATCAAAAATATTGGCCTGAGTTTTTTTTTTAATTTGTTGTGTCTCTGCCATGTTTTGGTATCAGAATTATGCTGGCCTCATAGAAGGAGTTAGGGAGGAGTCCTTCCTTTTCAATTTTTTGGAATTGTTTCAGTAGAAAATGGTGCCAGATCTTCTTTGTACATTTGGTAGAAGTTGGGTGTGGATGTTGATTTTTAATTCATCTTGTCATGGGCTTTTTTTTGTTTGGTTGGTTTTTGGTTGATATAGTATTACTGATTCAATTTTGGAGCTCATTACTGGTCTTTTCCACAATTCAATTTCTTCCTGTCTCAATCATAGGAGGTTGTATTTGTCCAGAAGTTCATCCATTTCTTTTAGATTTTCTGTTTTTATGTGCATAGAGCTGTTCATAATATTCTCTAATGGTTATTGGTATTTCTGTGAAGTCAGCGGTAACATCCCCTTTGTCATTTCTAATTATATTTATTTGGTCTCTCTTTTCTTCTTTGTTGGTCTAGCTAGTGGTCTATTTTATTAATATTGTCAAAAAAACTCCTGTATTTCTTGATCTTTTGAATGGTTTTTCTTGTCTCAATTTCTTTCAGTTCAGCTCTAATTTTGGTTATATGAATCATTTTTAATTTTTTATGTTAGTTTTCAGTTTTCTCTTGGATCCCATTGAACAGCTTTATGATTCACATTTTGAATTATTTGTCTGGTATTTCAATTATTCCATTTTAGTTTGAATCTGTTGGTAGAGAGTTAGTGTGATCTTTTCAGGGTGTTATAAAATTCTTCGTTTTTTTTCATATTGCCAGAATTATTTTTTCTCATTCCTTCTCATCTGGGTAGATTATTTATTCTTATTATTATTGAATTTATTTTTTATTTCACTAGATTTTTCCTTTTTGAGAATGTGACTTCAATATGTTTAGTTCACAGTCACCGATCTTTGGTTCTGTGTGCCTTCAGTAGAAAAGACTGCGAATCCTTGGTTACAGAGAACCTTTGTGTGATGACACTCTCAGATGACGATTGTAGTAGTTATGTACTTGTTGTGAGCAGGTTCACTCTCTCCTGTGAGGCCATAATTGCAGAGGTCTCATGAAGCTTACAGTGTTTCCCAATGGTGCGCACTTTCTTTTCCCAGTGCTTTTTTGCACTAGGTTGAACAGTTTAGTCTTCCTACCATTAGGAGGTATCCATGGATGAAAACCAGCTGCAGCTGAAGCAGGTGGGTACATGAAATAACACAATGGTGGACAAAAGTCCCATTTTTGACAGAAGTGGCTGTGGGGGCTTCCAGTGAAATACACTGTGGTCTTCGCAGGGTGGAGTGAGGGAGCCACCTCAGCTCTGCTACCAGGCAAGCAGGAAAGCAATCTGTCTCCCTATCATGTTCCCATCCCAGTGATCTGGATATTCCAATCAGACAGGCACCTTTGTCCATCTGCAGAAATGCTAACATTCTGTGTAAAGAGGCAGTAAGACTCTACCCTTCATGCAAGCCTGAGCCCAGAGGGCACTTCTCCCATGAAGACGCAGTTACCTCAAAGTGCCCCAGAAAGGCAGTCAACAGGTGCATGCTGATCTTCCATTGGAGAAGCCCCAGCTGTGACTGCAGTGGTGAGTGAGAGGTAGGAGAAGTCTCTTGCTCCAGGTCCCTTCCTGAGCACTGGAGCTGCTTGACTACTGGGGCAGAACTGATGTTTTTACTCACTGAGCTCAACACTGTGGCTGTGCCTCTGCTGAAAAAAAAACTTCCCACAAGCAGGAAGTTCTGGAACACAGAAAAGCCTGCACTCTTGTTTCTTTTGTTCCATGGGGTGCTTCCTTGTTGTGGTATACTCCCTCTTCCGCTAGGAGTACCAATCTCCCAAGGGCCAGACTACTGTGAATTCTGCTGCCCTCTGGGGATGCTGCAATCGAAGCTGGTGCTGGTGAATGTCTGCAAGGGATCCAGTAATGAGAAGACACAAGGGCTGGAGGTCTCTGAGCAGAACAAAGTCCCATGATGCATGCACCCAGTATAGTGCCCAATAATACAGCTTGGGTCCAGGAGAAAAGGGAAAGAAACTTGCACGTGCAAGGTAATCCCCTCGAGAAGTCCCCAAATCACAGCCCACTCCTGTACTTGGTCTTGTGGGGGCAAAGAAGCTCTTTTTGAGTTTGGATACCAGCAGTCAAGGGCAAGAGAGGCTAAAATCTTTCCCACTTACCTTTTCCACAGAATACGAAGTCTCTCAGGGTTTCATCTCTGCCAGCTTCTTTTTACTTTCTTTTTGTGTGTGTCATAGATTCTTCCAATTAACTTTCTTATAGGTTCCAGCACTCTCCCCTTAGCACTCTGTGTGGGCTATGATTATTCACTTCTAGTATAGGTTCTTCCTTCTGAGGATAATTGGTCACCAACGTCTCTAGTTAGTCACCTGGATAAGCTATCCAATGCCTCAGGCTATGGACAGGTCTGGGGGACTTGTAGTGGCTTGAGCTCTGTTCTTAGCTCCAGAAGAGGATAATATAGTGTGGAGCTGCACTGAGCTGACCTGTCCTCTGGTCTCCCAGTAGCAGGTGCATGCATCTCCTCAGATGGGTGGTGCAGGAGAGTGGCATAAACACTATAAGATGCCATTAGTTTTAAATACCCTTAATGTGGTGGCTTTCTCAATTACTAGCTGTAGTAGTAATGTACTGGACACATAAATAGGCTTAAGGCCCTGAGTAGCCAGGGTGGCGTGGGCAGTGGTGTTAGCTGAGGTTGCACAAAATATTTTTCATTCCTGAGTGCTGTGTTACTGTGTCAGCAGATGTTGTAATGGACTGTGTCAAGTGACCTCTGGCCAAGAGATGGTGCTTGCAGAAGAGGGCCAGGCAGTGGTGGCTGTGGAATTTATGCTTGGCTTTTGCTACCCAGGCCAAGTACTCAGATCTTCCAGGTGATGGGTGGGGCCATGAGCCTCCCAATAGTCCTTTTCATTGTGTTATGCTACAAAGGCCAGTTGAGGGGCAATGTTAGATGAGTGAGGAAAGTCCACATTCTGGCTACCCACGTATGGACACAAGCCAACGGGGATTGGAAGGCAGTTTCCTGTGTACTGGGGTAGTGTTCCAGGGAGGAGTTAAACTGCCTCTGCTGCGCAAAAGAATTGGCATGAGAGAAGGGTGTAACAAGCAGCAGTGAGACATGCCCTGTTCCCCTGTCCTTGATATGGTGGATCTCACACCCATAGACTTCTCCTGGCAACAGCTAGCTGGGTCTTGGGCAGTTCTAGGCTTACAATGTAAAACTTCCCTAGGCCACAAGCCTTCTCACCTGGGAAAAAGGCCACAGCTTTCAGGCCATGCCCCTCCCATTTACCCACAAAACAGGGGCATCCGGCACCCACACCCATGGCAAGAGCATGCTTCCTGCTCACCTTCAATTCTGTTTGAAGGAATCCATCACCACTCTAGATTAGACTGCACATCTCAGTCGGAAGCTGCTGCTAAACTGTGACCACCACTTGAGTTAGTTGGCAGAATTCTATGAGGTCCCCTATGAGTTAGATCAGGAATATCTTCCCTCTGTCTTTGCTGGGCTATGAGAGTGCACACAAAACACTTCTTGATGCCACTCCTTCTCATATAGTCCTCACTACTCACCAAATAACCTTCAACACTGGGTAGGTTAAGGCACTCACTCCCTCATTGCCTGGATTTCCTGGCTCCCCAGTGAGAATAAGTGTCATGCAGACAGTTTCTCCCCCTTTCACACTCTAGAAACACAGTTTTCTGCTTCTTACAAAGTAGAGATTGCTGTGCACCTCTCCATGCAATGTCTGAAGTTTCTTTCATTTTTTGTGTTAGGCATCTGTGTTTTTTCTCCGATGAAAGTTTACAGTGTGAATCTTCACACTCTATTTTACTCTAAGTGGATGAGGCACATTAATAAAACACCCAATAAACCATCTTGAAGATAAAATCATTTTAACCATATTTCAGTGTACAGTTCAGTGGCACTAATTACCTTCATAACACTGTGAAGCCATCATTACCATCTATTCCAAAACTTTTCACCCCAAACAGCAACTCATAATTGGTAGAATTTGATTTAGAAGGCAGAACGGAGGGTTTAGACCTCCAATTGAGAAGGCATTTAAAGCTTATCCTTGGGGCAAACTCCGCATCAAATGCATAATAATGTTAGATAAAAATAGAAATTATGAAAATAAAAGGCACATTAAGGCCAAAAAAAAACAAGAAAATATTCTCTATGGATCATTAATAAAGAGAAAGAAACACCAATAAGTAAAGCTAAAGCAACGACCTGCTGCTCTCTGAACTCAAAATCAGGAAGTGGATTTACAAATTAGTCTCCCACAGGGAAACTACACTTTACATATATATATACATATACACACACACACACACATATAGTATATATATACACTATATATATACCCACACATATATATACGTGTGTATATATATATATACCGGTATATATATATATATATATATATATATATACACACACACACACACACACACACACATATATACGTACATATATATACCGGTATATATATATATATATATATATATATATATATATATGTGTGTGTGTATATATATATGTGCATATATATGTGTATATATATGTGCATATATGTGTGTATATATATATGTGCATATATATATATGTGTATATATATATATGTGTGTGTGTGTGTGTGTGTATATATATATATATATTCCTTGAGAAGAGCAACCCCCAGACACATATACCGGTATATATATATATATATATATATACACATACAGGTATATACATATGTGTGTGTGTATATATATATGTGTGTGTGTGTGTATATATATATATATAGTTTACCTGCCTGCAGGTTTTCTCTGGCATTTTAAACCCTATTTGTCACCCATGCAGTAAGCCAGAAATGTGAATGAATTAATGTTTTTCAGGGTAGCCCTCGATGAATGTATGACAGGAACTGGTGAATAAATACTTCAGCTCCCTTAATTCTTCAGGGGTTTAAATCTGAGGTGCATATTTTACACTAGGTTTTAGTATTCCTCAGAAGAATTATGTTTTATTAACCTGCAGTGAACTAATAATTTGCTTAATAATAAACCCTTTTGGCAACTTTCCCTTCTCTACCTCACTTTTTCCTTCCCTTTGCAGTATTTTTAAAATATCACTTCCAAAATAAACAATTTAAACTGGAATCTTTGCTTTAACGTTTGGTTCTGGAAAAGCCCAAACTAAGACATACTGTTATAGACTGAAGATACCAGGGAGCCAAGTAAAGGTAAGTAACTCTATACCTCTCTCTAACTGTTAGAAAGGGAGAGGTATAGAGAAGAAAGAAAGAGAAAAAGTATCTCCAATTCAGAAAGCTAAATAATAATAATAATAATTGAATAGTCTTAAAAGACTTTAAAATATGTGTGTTTAGGAGACTCCTAGAGATAAATGAAAAATTAAAATTTATAATAAGAATAACAAAACAAGGCAGAAACAAAACAAGGAGGATATGAACATTAATCTATTATAAATATTAGAAAGAAAAATTTTAGTAATTATAATACGAGTATTAATGTACAGGTAAACATTTGACTAGACCTTAAAGACAGAATTATAAAACTGGAATATAGTATTGAGGAATTCACCCATTATGCAGGACAGAAGAAAATCCTTAAGGAATATAAAAAGGGGATTAAAAAGATGATACACAAATACCTTCCAAAATGGCCGAATACAAACAGCTCCAGTCTGCAGCTACCAGCATGATCGACACAGAAGATGGGTGATTTCTGCATTTCCAACTGAGGTACCTGGTTCGTCTCACTGGGACTGGTTGGACAGTGGGTGCAGCCCATGGAGGGCTAGCTGAAGCAGGGCGGGGCATCTTCTCACCCTGGAAGCACAATGGGCTGGGGCATTTCTCTTTCCTAGCCAAGGGAAACCTTGGCAGACTACCTGGAAAAACGGACACTCCCCACCCAAATACTGTGCTTTTCTGAAGGTCTTAGCAATCTGCAAACAAGGTGATTCTCTCCCGTGCCTGGATAGGCAGGTCCCACACCCACGGAGCATTCCTCACTGATAGTGCAGCAGTCTGAGATCGACTGTGAGTCAGCAGCCTGGCTGGGGGAGGGGCATGCACCATTGCTGTGGCTTGAGTAGGTAAATAAAGAGGCCAGGAAGCTTGAAATGCACGGAGCCCACCACAGCTCAACGAGGCCTACTGCCTCTAGCCTCCACCTCTGTGGGCAAGGAATAGCTGAACAAAAGGCAGCAGACAACTTCTGCAGAATTAAACGTCCCTGTCTGACAGCTATGAAGAGAGCAGTGGTTCTCCCAGCACAGCATTTGAGCTCTGAGAAAGGACAGACTGCCCCCTCAAGTGAGTCCCTGGCCCCATGTAGCCTAACTGGGAGACACCTCCAAGTAGGGACTGACAGACACCTCATAGAGGCAGCTGCCCTTCTGGGAAGAAGCTTCCAGAGGAAGGATCAGGGAGCAATATTTGCTGTTCTGCAGCCTCCACTGGTGATACCCAGGCGAACAGGGTCTGGAGTGGAACTCCAGCAAACTCCAACAGACCTGCAGCTGAGGGACCTGTTAGAAGGAAAACTAACAAGCAGAAAGGAATAGCATCAACATCAACAAAAAGGTCATCTTCACCAAAACGCCAACTGTAGGTCACCAACATCAAAGACCAAAGGTAGATAAAACCACAAAGATGGGGAGAAACCAGAGCAGAAAAGCTGAAAATTTTAAAATCAGAGCATCTCTTCTCCTCCAAAGGATTGCAGCTCCTCGCCAGCAATGGTACAAAGCTGGACGGAGAATGACTTTGATGAGCTGACAGAAGTAGGCTTCGGAAGATAGGTAATAACAAACTTCTCCGAGCTAAAGGAGGATGTTTGAACCCATCGCAAGGAAGCTAAAACCCTTGAAAAAAGATTAGACGAATGGCTAACTAGAATAAACACTGTAGAGAAGACCTTAAATGACCTGATGGAGCTGAAAACTGTGGCACAAGAACTTCGTGACACATGCAAAAGCTTCAATAGCTGATTCGATAAAGTGGAAGAAAGGGTATCAGTGATTGAAGATCAGATTAATGAAATGAAGTGAGAAAACAAGGTTAGAGAAAAAAGAGTAAAATGAAATGAACATAGCCTCCAAGAAATATGGGATTATGTGAAAAGACCAAATCTACATTTGATTGGTGTACCTGAAAGTGATGGGGAGAATGGAGCCAAGTTGGAAAACACTCTTCAGTATATTATCCAGGAGAACTTCCACAACCTAGCAAGGTAGGCCAACATTCAACTTCAGGAAATACAGAGAACACCACAAAGATACTTCTCGAGAAGAGCAACCCCCAGACACATAATTGTCAGATTCACCAAGGTTGAAATGAAGAAAAAAGTGTTAAGGGCAGCCAGAGAGAAAGGTCGAGTTACCCACAAAGGGAAGCCTATCAGACTAACAGTGGATCTCTTGGCAGAAACCCTACAAGCCGGAAGAGATTGGCGGCCAATATTCAACATTCTTAAAGAAGAGAATTTTCAACCCAGAATTTCATATCTAGCCAAATTAAGCTTCATAAGAGAAAGATAAATAAAATCCTTTACAGACAAGCAAATGTTGAGAGATTTTGTCACCACCAGGCCTGCCTTACAAGAGCTCCTGAAGGAAGCACTTAACATGGAAAGGAAAAACTGGTAGTAGCCACTGCAAAAACATACCAAATTGTAAAGACCATCAACACTATGAAGAAACTGTATCAACTTATGGGCAAAATGACCAGCTAGCATCATAATGACAGGCACAAATTCACACATAACAATATTAACCTTAAATGTAAATGGGCTAAATGCTCCAATTAAAAGACACAGACTGGCAAATTGGATAGAGAGTCAAGACCCATTTGTGTGCTCTATTCAGGAGACCATTCTCACGTGCAAAGACGCACATTGGCTCAAAATAAAGGGATGGAGGAAGATCTACCAAGCAAATGGAAAGCAAAAAAAGCAGGGGTTGCAATCCTACTCTATGATAAAACAGACTTTAAACCAACAAAGATCAAAAGAGACAAAGAAGGCAAAATGGTAAAGGAATCAATTCAACAAGAAGAGCTAACTATCCTAAATATATATGCACCCAATACAGGAAGACCCAGATTCACAAAATAAGTCCTTAGAGACCTACAAAGAGACTTAGACTCCCACAGATATTAATGGGAGACTTTAGCACCCCACTGTCAATATTAGACAGATCAATGAGACAGAAGTTTAACAAGGATATCCAGGACTTGAACTCAGCTCTGCATCAAGTGGACCTAATAAACACCTATAGAACTCTCCATTCCAAATCAACAGTATATACATTCTTCTCAGCAGCACATCACACTTATTCCAAAATTGAACACATAATTGGAAGTAAAACACTCCTCAACAAATGTAAAAGAACAGAAATCACAACAAAACTGTCTCTCAGACCACAGTGAAATCAAATTAGAATTCAGGATTAAGAAACTCACTCAAAAGTGCACAACTACAAGGATACTGAGCAACTTGCTCCTGAATGACTACTGGGAAAATAATGAAATGAAGGCAGAAATAAAGATGTTCTTTGAAACCAATGAGAACAAAGACACAATATACCAGAATCTCTGGGACACATTTAAAGCAGTGTGTAGAGGGAAGTTTATAGCACTAAATGTCCACAAGAGAAAGCAGGAAACATCTAAAATCAACACTCTAATATCACAATTAAAAGAAGTAGAGAAGCAAGAGCAAACAAATTCAAAAGCTAGCAGAAGGCAAGAAATAACTAAGATCAGAGCAGAACTGAAAAACATAGAGACACATAAAACCCTTCAAAACATCAATGAATCCAGGAGCTGGTTTTTTTAAAAGATCAACACAATTGGTAGACCGCTAACAAAGCTAATAACGAAGAAAAGAGAGAAGAATCAAATAGACGCAATAAAAAATGATAAAGGGGATATCATCACCGATCCCACAGAAACACAAACTACCATCGGAAAATACTATAAACACCTCTACACAAATAAACTAGAAAATCTAGAAAAAATGGATAAATTCCTGGACACATACACTTTCCCAAGACTAAACCAGGAAGACTTGAATCTCTGAATAGACCAATAACAGGCTCTGAAATTGAGGCAATAATTAGTAGCCTACCAGCCAAAAAAAGTGCAGGACCAGACACATTCACAGCCAAATTCTACCAGAGGTACAAGGGGGAGCTGGTACCATTACTTCTGAAACTATTCCAATTAATAGAAAAAGAGGGAATCCTCCCTAATTCATTTTATGAGGCCAACATCATCCTGATACCAACGCATGGCAGAGACACAACAAAAAAAGAATTTTAGACCAATATCCCTGATGAACATCAATGCAAAAATCCTCAATAAAATACTGGCAAACTGAATCCAGCAGCACATCAAAAAGCTTATCCACCACGATCAAGTGGGCTTTATCCCTGGGATGCAAGGCTGGTTGAATGCATGCAAATCAATAAATGTAATCCATCACATAAACAGAACCAAAGACTAAAACCACATGATTTTCTCAACAGATGCAGAAAAGGCCTTTGACAAAATTCAACAGTTCTTCATACTAAATCTCTCAATAAACTAGGTATTGGTGGAACATATCTCAAAATAATAAGAGCTATTTTTGACAAACCCACAGCCAATATCATACAGAATGGGCCCACACTGGAAGCATTCCCTTTGAAAACCGGCACAAGACAAGACTTCCCTCTCTCACCACTCCTATTCAACATAGTGTTGGAAGTTCTGGCTAGGGAAATCAGGCAAGAGAAAGAAATAAAGGGTATTTCATTAGGAAAAGAGGAAATAAAGTTGTCCCTGTTTGCAGATGACATGATTGTATATTTAGAAAACCCCATCGTCTCAGCCCAAAATCTCCTTAAGCTGATAAACAACTTCAGCAAAGGCTCAGGATAGAAAATCAATGTGCAAAAATCACAAGCATTCCTACACACAATTAACAGATATACAGAGAGCCAAATCATGAGTGAAATCCCATCCACAATTGCTGCAAAGAGAATAAAATATGTAGGAATCCAACTTACAAGAGATGTAAAGGACCTCTTCAAGGAGAACTACAAACCACTGCTCAATGAAATAAAAGAGGACACAAACATATGGAAGAATATTCCATGCTCCTGGACAGGAAGAATTAATATCGTGAAAATGGCCATACTGCCCAAAGTAATTTATAGATTCAATGCCATCCCCATCAAGCTACCAATGACTTTCTTCACAGAATTGGAAGAAAACTACTTTAAAGTTCATATGGAACCATAAAAAAGCCCGCATTGCCTAGGCAATCCTAAGCAAAAAAAAAACAAAGCTGGAGGCATCACGCTACCTGACTTCAAACTATACTACAAGGCTACAGTAACCAAAACAGCATGGTACTGGTACCAAAACAGAGATATAGACCAATGGAACATAACAGAGGCCTCAGAAAAAACACCACACAACGACAACCATCTGATCTTTGACAAACCTGACGAAAACAAGCAATGGGGAAAGAATTCCCTATTTAATAAATGGTGCTGGGAAAACTGACTAGCCATATGCAGAAAACTGAAACTGGATCCCTTTCTTACACCTTATACAAAAATTAATTTAAGATGGATTAAAGACTTACATGTTACAAACCTGCACATATACCCCCGGATGTCTGAGAAAAAATAAAATAATAAAATAAAAACAAAAATTTGAAAATACACATGATGTTAGATTAGTAGTTATTAAGGTAAAAAGAACAAACTGTGCTTCTGGGTGCTTGGTGGTGTTCTGTTTCACAGTAGTCTACTTTATGAAAATTTATTCTGTATTAAATATTAAAAGCAGTTATTATAAATATACTATATCATACGAACTACCTTCTCTGCTACATAACTGTGGTTTAAGATAATATCATAATGGTAATTATCAAATACATAGAACTGAAAAAACTTTCCACTGACAATTCGTAAGTATAGCCTTCCCTCATGTGTGTTTCACGTAGTCAGAAAAATCTCAGATCTAGAAATTAATTTAAAGTTGTCTCAGATTTGTAGTGTCCCCTTTCAATAGTCATGAAAGTGAAAATCTTTCAGGAATAACTTATTTTCCATTTAGGCCACACAGAATTTCCAAAAATAAAATTCCAATGAAAATGAGAATCATATATTTTAAAATATTAAAACAAACAAATAAATAAGACACTGTAAGTGAGAGACAGCAGAAAAAAATAGATAACAGAACAATAAAGATTTCAGATACTGAATTGATAAGTATATTTTTTAAAAAAACATGTTTGGTTGGACTCAGTGGCTCATGCCTGTAATCTCAGCACTTTGGGAGGCTGTGGCAGGCACATCACTTGAGGCCAGGAATTCGAGATCAGCCTGTCCAGTATAGGGAGACTCCCCATACTAATACAAAAATTAGTTGTCCATGGTGCTGCACACCTGTGGTCCCTGTTACTCGGGAGGCTGAGAATTTCCTGAATCCAGGAGGTGGAGGCTGCAGTGAGTTGGGACTGCACCACTGACTGCACTCCAGCCTGCACAACAGAGCAAATGCACCTAATGCTAAATGACGAGTTAATGGGTGCAGCACACCAACATGGCACATGGATACATATGTAACAAACCTGCACATTGTGCACATGTACCCTAAAACTTAAAGTACAATAAAAAAAAGAAAAAAAAGTTTGCTAAGTTTAAATAGATAAAAATAAAAACTTGAAAATATGAGTAAGAAATAACCATACCAAGTTGAAAAGAAACAAACACAATATTAAAAAATAAAAAACTATAGACATTGAAAGTCAAAATTTAATGAATGGATTAAACAGCAAATAGTTGCACACATCGAAAAGCATTAAAGAACTACACAATACATCCAAATAAATCATCTCAAATGTATTTGACAAATATAAAGAAGGGGAAAATATGAAAGAAATGCAAAGACATGGAGGATAAAGTGAGACAGTCTAACATATATCTAATCCAAATGCTTAAAGGACATCAGAGAGCTAATGAGGAAATAAAATACACAAAAAGATAATAACTGAGAATATTTCTTTTTTATTATTATTGTACTTCAAGTTTTAGAGTACATGTGCACGACGTGCAGGTTTGTTACATATGTATCCATGTGCCATGTTGGTGTGCTGCACCCATTAACTCGTCATTTAGCATTAGGTGTATCTCCTAATGCTATCCATCCCCCCTCCCCCCACCCCACAACAGTCCCTGGAGTGTGATGTTCATCATTCTCAGTAAACTATCGCAAGGACAGAAAAACAAACACCGCGTGTTCTCACTCATAGGTGGGAATTGAACAATGAGAACACATGGACACAGGAAGGGGAACATCACACTCCGAGAATATTTCAATATTTTCTTTTTTGAGACAAATTCTGGCTTTATCACCTAGGCTGAAGTGCAGTGGCCCTATCTCAGCTCACGGCAACCTCTGCCTCCTGGGTTCAAGCCATCCTCCCACTTTAGCCTCTCAAGTAGCTGTAACTACAGGCACACACCACCATGCCTACCTAATTTTTGTATTTTTTGTAGAGACAATGTTTCGCAACATTGTCCAAGCTGGTCTCGAACTCATGAGCTTAAGTTACCTGCCTGCCTCAGTCTTACAAAGTGCTCGGATTACTGGCATAAGCCACCATGCCAAGTCAAATATTTCAAACTTGTTGAAGAATAAAAATCCTCAGATCTAGGAAGCCCAAGAAATCTCACTGAAACTAAACAAATATTATAATCTACTTTATTCTTAGTTTTAGATACCTAGATGATAGGAAAATAAAATTTTCCCAAACGGAGTCAAGGAAATACAAATGTATACATGAATCAAAACATTACATTGTGCCTCAAAAACATATACAATTACTATTTGTCAAAAAAGCCTAAATAGTCCACTAACCATGAAAATAACAAATCAGGAATTTAAAATTTGCCTACTAGAAAAATAGCACATCCAGTTGGATTTACAGGTGCTACTTACATATTCATTCACTAGAATATTACTCTTCTATAAAATGAAACAATTTGAATTATATGTAACAATATAGATGAATTTTTACCAACATCATGTTGAATAAATAAAACAAAATGGGAAAATATTTATAATTTCATTTACCTGAATTTCAAAAGCAGGAAAAAATTAAATAAAATATTTTTAAATGAAAACTACATAGAAGCTATAAATGTACGAAAAAACGAGAGAAATATTATTACAAAATTCAGAGCGCTTTCTTCACCTGGGAGCGACGGGGATTCAATTAGATAGAGGCATATGAAAGACTGTTAAATACTGTTAATATTCCATTTCTTTTTTTATTATTACACTTTAAGTTCTGGGATACATGTGCAGAACGTGCAGGTTTGTTACATAGGAATACACGTGGCATGGTGGTTTGCTGCACCCATCAACCTGTCATCTACATTAGGTATTTCTCCTAATGCTATCCCTCCCCTAGCTCCCAACCCCCAACAGGCCATGGTGTGTGATGTTCCCCTCCCTGTGTCCATGTGTTCTCATTGTTCAAATCCCACTTATGAGTGAGAATATGCAGTGTTTGGTTTTCTGTTCTTGTGTTAGTTTGTTGAAAATGATGGTTTCCAGCTTCATCCATGTCCTTGCAAAGGACATGAACTCATCCTTTTTTATGGCTGCATAGTATTCCATGGTGTATGTGTGCCACATTTTCTTTATCCAGTCTATCATTGATGGACATTTGGGTTGGTTCAAGTCTTTGCTATTGTGAACAGTGCCACAATAAACATACTTGTGCATGTGTCTTTATAGTAGAATGATCTATAATCCTTTTAGTATACACCCAGTAATGGGATTGCTGGGTCAAATTGTATTTCTAGTTCTAGATCCTTGAGGAATTGCCACACTGTCTTCCACAATGGTTGAACTAATTTACACTCCCACCAACAGAGAAAAGTTCACAGTAGTCTACTTTATGAAAATTTATTCTGTATTAAATATTAAAAGCAGTTATTATAAATATACTATATCACACAAACTACCTTCTATGCTATGTAACTGTGGTTTAAGATAATATCATAATGGTAATTATCAAATACTTAGAACTGAAAAAAATTTCCAATGATAATTCATAAGCATAGTGATCCCCCATGTGTGTTTCTGTGTAGTCAGAAAAATCTCAGATCTAGAATTTAATTTAAAGTTGTCTCAGATTTGTAGTGTCCCCATTCAATAGTCTATTGAAAGTGAAAATCCTTCAGGAATAACTCATTTTCTATTGAGGCCACACAGAATTTCCAAAAATAAAATTCCAACGAACTGTATAAAAGTGTTACTATTTCTCCACATCCCCTCCAGCATCTGTTGTTTCCTGACTTTTTAATGATCACCATTCTAACTGGTGTGATATGGTATCCCATTATGGTTTTGATTTGCATTTTTCTAATGATGAGTGATTATGAGCTTTTTTTCATATGTTTGTTGGCTACATAAATGTCTTCTTTTGAGAAGTGTCTGTTCATATCCTTTGCCCACTTTTTGATGGGGTTGTTTTATTCTTGTAAATTTGTTTAAGTTCTTTGTAGATTCTCGATATTAGCCCTTTGTCAGATGGATGGATTATAAAAAATTTCTCTCATTCTGTAGGTTGTGTGTTCACTCTGATGATAGCTTATTTTGCTGTGCAGAAGCTCTTTAGTTTAATTAGATACCACTTGTCTATTTTGGCTTTTGTTGCCATTGCTTTTGGTGTTTTAGTCGTGAAGTCTTTGCCCATGCCTATGTCCTGAATGGTATTGCCCAGGTTTTCTTCTAGGGTTTTTACGGTTTTAGGTCTTACATTTAAGTCTTTAATCCATCTTGAGTTAATTTTTGTATAAGGTGTAAGAAAGGGATCCAGTTTCAGTTTTCCGCATATGGCTAGTCAGTTTTCCCAACACCATTTATTAAATAGGGAATCCTTTCCCCATTGCTTGTTTTTGTCACGTTTGTCAAAGATCAGATGGTTGTATATGTGTGGTGTTATTTCTGAGGTCTCTGTTATGTTCCATTGGTATATACATCTGTTTTGGTACCAGTACCATGCTGTTTTGGTTACTGTGGCCTTGCAGGATAGTTTGAAGTCAGGTAGCAAAATGCCTCCAGCTTTGTTCTTTTTGCTTAGAATTGTCGTGGCTATGTGGGCTCTTTTTTGGTTCCACATGAAATTTAAAGTAGTATTTTCCAATTCTGCAGAGAAAGTCAATGGTAGCTTGATGGGGATAGCACTGAATCTATAAATTACTTTGGCTGGTATGGCCATTTTCATGATATTGATTCACCCTATCCATGAGCATGGAATGTTCTTCCATTTGTTTGTATCCTCTTTTATTTCATTGAGCAGTGGTTTGTAGTTCTCCCTGAAGACGTCCTTCACATCCCTTGTAAGTTGGATTCCTAGGCATTTTATTCTCTTTGTAGCAATTGTGAATGGGAGTTCACTCATGATTTGGCTCTCTGTTTGTCTGTTATTGGTGTATAGCAATGCTTGTGATTTTTGCACGTTGATTTTGTATCCTGAGACTTCGCTGAAGTTGCTTATCAGATTAAGGAGATTTTGGACTGAGAGATTGGGTTTTCTAAATATACAATCATGTCATCTGCAAACAGACAATTTTACTTCCTCTTGTCCTAGTTGAATACCCTTTATTTCTTTCTCTTGCCTGATTTCCCTTGCCAGAACTTCCAATACTATGTTGAATAGGAGTAGTGAGAGAGGGGATCCTTGTCTTGTGCCAGTTTTCAAAGGGAATGCTTCCAATTTGTGCCCATTCAGTATGATATTGGCTGTGGGTTTGTCATAAGTAGCTCTTATTATTGTGAGATATGTTCCATCAATACCTAGTTTATTGAGAGTTTTTAGCATGAAAGGCTGCTGAATGTTGTCAAAGGCCTTTTCTGCATCTATTGACATAATCATGCGTTTTTTGTCATTGGTTCTGTTTATATAATGGATTACGTTTATTGATTTGTGTATGGTAAACCAGCCTTGCATCTTAGGGATGAAGTAGGTTTGATCATGGTGGATGAGCTTTTTGATGTGCTGCAGGATTCAGTTTGCCAGCAATTTATTGAGGATGTTCACATCGATGTTTATCAGGGATACTGGCCTGAAATTTTCTTTTTTCTTGTGTTTCTGCCAGATTTTAGTATCAGAATGATGCTGGCCTCATAAAATGAGTTAGAGAATATTCCCTCTTTTTCTTTTGTTCAGAATAGTTTCAGAAGCAATGGTACCAGCTCCTCTTTTTACCTCTGGTAGAATTCAGATGTGAATCTGTCTGGTCCTGGGCTTTTTAAGGTATTAATTACTGCCTCAGTTTCACAACTTGTTATTGATCTATTCAGGGATTCAACTTCTTCCTGGCTTAGAGTTGGGATGGTGTATGTGTCCAAGAATTTATCCATTTCTTCTAGATTTTCTAGTTTATTTGTGTAGAGGTGTTTATAGTATTCTCTGGTGGTCATTTGTATTTCTGTGGGATCAGTGGTGATATGCCCTTTATCATTTTTTATTGCATCTATTTGATTCTTCTCTCTTTTCTTCTTTATTAGTCTGGCTATCAGCCTATCTATTTTGTTGACCTTTTCAAAAAAAAAACAGCTCCTGGATTCATTGATTTTTTGAAGGGTTTTTCATGTCTCTATCTCCTTCAGTTCTGCTCTGTTTTTAGTTATTTCTTGTCTTCTGCTAGCTTTTGAATTTGTTTGCTCTTCTTCTCTAGTTCTTTTAATTGTGATGTCAGGGCGCCAATTTTAGATCTTTCCTGCTTTCTCTTGTGGGCATTTAGTGCTATAAATTTCCCTCTAACCACTGATTTAAATGTGTCCCAGAGATTCTGTGTCTTTGTTCTCACTGGTTTCAAAGAACATCTTTATTTCTGCCTTCATTTCATTATTTACCCAGTAGTCATTTAGGAGCAAGTTGTTCAGTTTCTATGTAGTTGTGCAGTTTTGAGTAAGTTTCTTAATCTAATTTGATTGTGCTGTAGTCTGAGAGATTGTTACTATTTTCATTCTTTTGCATTTGCTGAGGAGTGTTTTACTTCCAATTATGTGGTCAATTTTAGATAAGTGTGATGTGGTGCTGAGAAGAATGTATATACTGCTGATTTAGGGTGGAGAGTTCTGTAGATGTCTATTAGGTCTGCTTTGTCCAGAGCTGAATTCAAGTCCTAAATGTCCTTGTTAATTTTCTGTCTCATTGATCTGTCTAATATTGATAGTGGGGTGTTAAATTCTCCCACTATTATTATGTGGGGTCTAAATCTCTTTGTAGGTCTCTAAGAAGTTGCTTTATTAATCTGAGTGCTCCTATATTTGGTGCATATCTATGTAGGATAGTTAGCTCTTCTGGTTGCATTGATCCCTTTACCGTTACATAATGCCCTTCTTTGTCTCTTTTGTTCTTTGTTGTTTTAAAGTCTGTTTTATCAGAGACTAAGACTGCTGTCACTGTTTTCTTCTGCTTTCATTTGCTTGGTAAATATTCCTCCATCCCTTTATTTTGAACCTATGTGTGTCTTTGCACATGAGATGGGTCTCCTGAATACAGCACACCAATGGGTCTGGACTCTTTATTCAATTTGCCAGTCTGTGTCTTTTAATTGGGGCATTTAGCCCGTTTACATTTATGGTTAATATTGTTATATGTGAATTTGATCCTGTCATTATGATGTTAGCTGGTTGTTTTGCCCATTAGTTGATACAGTTTCTTCATAGTGTTGATGGTCTTTACAGTTTGGTATGTTTTTGCAGTGGCTGGTACCAGTTTTACCTTTCCATGTTTAGTGCTTCCTTCAGGAGCTCTTGTAAGGCAGGCCTGGTGGTGACAAAATCTCTCAGCATTTGCTTGTCTGTGAAGGATTTTATTTCTCTTTCACTTATGAAGCTTAATTTGGCTAGATAGGAAATTCTGGGTTGAAAATGGTCTTCTTTAAGAATGTTGAATATTGGCCACCGCTCTCTTCTGGCTTGTAGGGTTTCTGCAGAGTTATACGCTGTTAGTCTGATGGGCTTCCCTTTGTGGGTAACTTAACCTTTCTCTGGCTGCCCTTAACATTTTTTCCTTCATTTTCAACCTTTGTGAATCTGATAATTGTGTCTTAGGGTTGCTATTTTTGAGGAATATCTCTGTGGTGTTCTCTGTATTTCCTGAATTTGAATGTTCATCTGTCTTTCTAGGTTGTGGAAGTTCTCCTGGATAATATCCTGAAGAATATTTTGCCACTCGGTTTCATTCTCCCTGTCACTTTCAGGTACACCAATCAAATGTAGATTTGGTCCTTGCATATAGTCCCATATTTCTTGGAGGCTTTGTTCATTCCTTTTCATTCTTTTCCTCTAATCTTGTCTTCTCACTTTATTTTATTAAGTTGATCTTCAATCTCTGATATCCTTTCTTCTGTTTGACCAATTTGGCTTGATACTTGTGTATGCTTCACGAAGTTCTCGTGCTGTGTTTTTCAGCTCCATCAGGTCATTTATGTTCTTCTCTAAACTGGTTGTTCTAGTTAGCAATTTGTCTAACCTTTTTTCATGGTTTTTAGCTTCACTGCATTGGGTTAGAACATGGTCCTTTAGCTCAGAGTAGTTTGTTATTATCCACCTTCTGAAACCTACTTCTGTCAATTCATCAAACTCATTCTCTGTCCAGTTTTGTTCCCTTGCTGGTGAGGAGTTGTGATCCTTTGGAGGAGAAGAGGTGTTCTGGTTTTTGGAATTTTCAGCCTTTTTGCACTGGTTTCTTACTGTCTTCGTGGACTTATCTACCTTTGGTCTTTGATGTTGATGACCTTCGGATGGGGGTCTCTGAGGAACGTCCTTTTTGTTGATGTTGATGCGGTTCCTTTCTGTTTGTTAGTTTTCCTTCTAACAGTCAGGCCCCTCTAGTGCAGGTCTGCTGGAGTTTGCTGGAGGTGCACTGCAGACCTGGTTTGCCTGGGTATCACCAGTGGAGGCTGCAGGACAGCAATGATTGCTGCCTGTTCCTTCCTCTGGAAGCTTCGTCCCAGAGGGCCACCTGCCGGATGTCCACCAGAATTCTCCTGTATGAGTTGTCTGTTGCCCCCTACTGGGAGGTGTCTCCCAGTCAGGATACATGGGTGTCAGGGACCCACTTGAGATGACATTCTGACCCTTATCAGAGCTCAAACGCTGTGCTGGGAGATCTGCTGCTCTCTTCAGAGCCATCAGGCAGGGACATTTAAGTCTGCTGAAGCTGCACCCACAGCCACCCCTTCTCCCGCCTCTGTCCCAGGGAGATAGGGGCTTTGTCTATAAGTCCTTGACTGGGTCTGCTGCCTTTTTTTCAGAGATGCCCCTTGCAGAGAGGAAGGAATCTAGAGAGGCAGTCTGGCCACAGTGGCCTTATTGAGCTGCAGTGGGCTCTGCCCTGTTTGAACTTTCTGGTGGCTTTGTTTACACTGTGAGGGTAAAACTGCCTACTCAAGTCTCAGCATTGGTGGATGCCCCTCCCCTCAGCAAGCTCGAGTGTCCCACGTTGACTTCAGACTGCTGTGCTGGCAGCAAGGATTTAAGCCAGTGGATCTTAGCTTGCTGGGCTCTGTGGGGTTGGGGCCCACTGAGCCAGACCACTTGGCTCCCTGGCCTTAGCCCCCTTACTAGGGGAGTGAATGGATCTCACTGGCATTGCAGGTGCCACTGGGGTATGAAAGAAACTCCTGCAGCTAGCTCGATGTCTGCCCAAACAGCTGCTCAGTTTTGTGCTTGAAACCCAGGACCCTGGTGGCATAGGCACCAGAGGGAATAGCCTGGCCTGCAGTTTGCAAAGACTGTGGGAAAAGCAAAGCACCTAGGCTGGAGTGCACCGTTCCTCATGGCACCACCCCTCACAGCTTCCCTTGGCTAGGGGAGGGAAATCCCCAGACCCCTCGTGCTTCCCAGCTGAGGTGATGCCCCACCTTGCTTCGGCTTGCCCTCTGTGGGCTGCACCTACTGTCCAACCAGCCCCAATGAGATGAACTGGGTACCTCAGTTGGAAATGTAGAAATCACCCACCTTCTGTGTCAATCTCGCTGGGAGCTGCAGACCAAAGCTGTTCCTATTCAGCCATCTTGTGGGCAGAATATTCTATTTCTTAAGTGAGATAGTTGGTATTTTCTTACTCCTTTTACTATTATTCTTCAAACACACTTTCGTATTTAAAGATATATCACAGTATTTTTTAAAGGACAAAAACTATATTTAGCAAAATAAAGTTGGACAACTTTCTAAGCACCAAAAATAAAAAGAATAAAGACGTGGAAGAATAATTCTTCCATCAATGTCAGTGGCATTGAAAATAGTAGCCCTATAAGGGAAGAAATGTTCCCTTTTAGGATAGCTCAAAAGAACTGAGTGAAGACAAAATGTGTATTGTTTTCTGATAAAAATACTTCACTAGACCTTCATGTTTAAAAAGATGGCCAATTTCAGTTTTATTCCTACTAAAACTATATTGATGAAACATAATCACTCTATTTTGAACATTTTTAGTATGCCTTACTTTATTTCTAAGGTATAATACTAATGTTCCCCTACACTGACAATTTGGATGAGCTGAGAAAATAATAGAATTATTATTCCAAATCCAGCTCAATTTTCTTCTCTAAGTGTTTTGAGACACAATTTTGAAATGTTATGTTAGAACAGTATAACTTTCCAAACTTTAAATGTAGCAAGAAAATCAGTAAAGAATACTGATAATATAAATTATCCATACTGCAATTTTTAAGTGTATTAAAAATTGTTCCTTTTACATTTCCAGGTAAGCAGGTATTATATTCCCCAGAAGAGTAATTGTAATGTAGATATTATTAGACATATCTTCTAAAGAGATCTGATAAGACATTATGTCATGGAATAAAAAACTATTATGCAATGATTACTTTCAGACTTCTTAAAGATGACTTTGTATATCTGTAAATCTCATTCATTTAAGGTATAGATAAAAATTCCCTTTACATCTGTATTTTTGTGTTAAATTCTAAAAATGTGATTAAGGTTTTTAAAATTTATTTCCAAAGAAACTTCTTGATTTGAAGAGAATAAAAAACAAAGATTGTAATATATTGCGAGTTGTCTGTTGACATTGATTTTGCAAATATAAAATGTATATGTCAATTCTGAAGAGATTACATCTATTAATGATAAATACTACCATTTTTATATGATTTTATTTTTAAAACCATTAATTTGACATGAACAATACATGTCTTCCATATGTTCTTTAGGTACTGACAATTTTAAAAATGGAAATATCTAAACAATAGGGATTATTCTCTTTAATATTTACTATTCTATTTTTATTGTTCGTGTTAAAAGGAATCCTAATCAGAATTATATCACATCCTGAAAGCCAAAGGGCATTACTTTCTCCATGACTAAATGGCTTTAAACTATATTCCCATTACACCAACTTTTTCTTTCCTAACTTTGATTAAACTCTTCAAAATGGCATTACTCTATATCTAAATATCTCCTGAAAAATGAAAGCAAAGTCTCAAAAATGGCATTATTATGTATCCAAATATCTCCTGAAGAATGAAAGCAATACTTCAACCAACTCAAACTGTAATACTTATATACAGAAAAGAAAATTGGCAATTCTCAATACTTGAAGGCAATAAAAGGATCACTACAATAGTGTAACCATCCAGTGGATTCACCTTTCCTGCTACCTAGACAGAGCCAATTTATCAAGACAGGGGAATTGCAATAAAGAAAGAGTAATTCACTCACAGCTGGCTGTGCAGGAGGTGGGAGTTTTATTATTACTCAAATCAGTCTCTCAGATCATGAGCATTAAGGGATCAGAGTTTTGGGGGATAATTTGTGGGTGGGGGAAGGCCAGTGAGTTGAGAGT